>NC_084635.1:39233266-39393266 GCF_033978795.1 Nerophis ophidion | reverse complement strand
AAAAAACGACTTAAAAAAATAAAAATACCATTATCAAAAAGTGTAATAAAAGAGCAAACAGGTGAAATGTTACAATAAATAGTTGTAATGTTGACTTTAATGACACAAAGATGCCATGCGGGATGTTTTTCTTTTAAAATTGTCATTGTTCAAAAAAAATTAATGAATATAAATCAGTGTTATGAATTATTGACCTTTTTAAGGCTCCAATTACTTCACATCAAAAAGTACACTTTGAAATATGTTGAGGGGAAACTATTGCATATTTTGTGTTTTTGCCATATAAAAAAGGCATTAAACAAACAAAAAAAACATCTTCAAAAACAATAAAAATGTATAATTGACAGATAAAGCGAAAGTTGATCGAGATTTAATTGTTGAAAGACACAAAAAAAAGTGATATATTTAACACTTTTACGACTTTCTAGATCATTTTAGTGGATTTTATTTTTTAAATAATTGCTCCAAAATAATAATGAATCAAAATAAATGTTTTTATGAATTATTGACTTATTCAATCAAGGCTCCAATGACTTCACATCAAAAATTATACTTTGAAATATTTTTTAGGGGAAATTATTACATTTTGTGTGTTTGTCTTATGGAAAAACGTTTTCTTTGACAAAAAGGGGATAAAACAAACGAAAAATTACAATCAAAAACAATAAAAATGCATAATTGACAGAAGTTGGAAGTAAAAACAAATATGTATGACTTATTTATAACAATTTTACGAGTGAAACCCTTTGAGTGCCCCAATCATGTTTTTAACTCATTGCTCAAAAAATAATAATGAATCAAAATCAATGTTAGAAATTATTGTCATATTTAAGGCTCCAATGACTTCACATCAAATATTACACTCTGAAATATGTTTGAGGGAAAATATTGCATATTTTGTGTTTTTGCCATATAAAAAAAAGGTTTGACAAAAAAATGCATAAAACAAAACAAACATTTTTTATAATAACAGATACATCTGAAGAGTTTTAATTTTTGGAAGAATTAAAAAAAAAGTGTAATACTTTTATGAGTGGGATCCTTTTAGATCCCAAATCATTTTAGTGGATTTTATTTAACTTATTGCTAAAAAAAAAAAATAATAATTAATCCAAATCAATGTTATGAATTATTGACCTTTTTAAGGTTCAAATTACTTCACATCAAAAATTACACTTTGAAATATGTGAAGGGGAAACTATTGCATATTTTGTGTTTTTGCCATATAAAAAAGGCATAAAACAAACAAAAAAACATCTTCAAAAACAATAAAAATGTATAATTGACAGATAAAGTGAAAGTTGATCGAGATGTAATTGTTGAAAGACACAAAAAAAAAGTGATATATTTAACACTTTTATGACTTTCTAGATCCCCAATCATTTTAGTGGATTTTATTTTTGAAATAATTGCTCCAAAATAATAATGAATCAAAATGAATGTTTTTATGAATTATTGACTTATTCAATCAAGGCTCCAATGACTTCACATCAAAAATTACACTTTGAAATATTTTTTAGGGGAAATTATTACATTTTGTGTGTTTGTCTTATGGAAAAACGTTTTCTTTGAAAAAAGGGGATAAAACAAACGAAAAATTACAATCAAAAACAATAAAAATGCATAATTGACAGAAGTTGGAAGTAAAAACAAATATGTATGACTTATTTATAACAATTTTATGAGTGAAACCCTTTGAGTGCCCCAATCATTTTTTTTAACTCATTGCTCAAAAAATAATAATGAATCAAAATCAATGTTATGAATTATTGTCATATTTAAGGCTCCAATGACTTCACATCAAATATTACACTCTGAAATATTTTTGAGGGAAAATATTGCATATTTTGTGTTTTTGCCATATAAAAAAAAGGTTTGACAAAAAAATGCATAAAACAAAACAAACATTTTTTATAATAACAGATACATCTGAAAAATGTGTAATACTTTTATGAGTGGGATCCTTTTAGATCCCCAATCATTTTAGTGGATTTTATTTAACTTATTGCTAAAAAAAATAAAATAATAATTAATCAAAATCAATGTTATGAATTATTGACCTTTTTAAGGCTCCAATTACTTCACATCAAAAATTACACTTTGAAATATGTTGAGGGGAAACTATTGCATATTTTGTGTTTTTGCCATATAAAAAAGGCATAAAACAAACACAATCAAAAACAATAAAAATGTATAATTGACAGATAAAGCGAAAGTTGCTTGAGATTTAATTGTTGAAAGACACACAAAAAAAAGTGATATATTTAACACTTTTATGACTTTCTAGATCCCCAATCATTTTAGTGGATTTTATTTTTTAAATAATTGCTCCAAAAATAATAATGAATCAAAATAAATGTTTTTATAAATTATTGACTTATTCAATCAAGGCTCCAATGACCTCACATCAAAAATTACACTTTGAAATATTTTTTAGGGGAAATTATTACATTTTGTGTGTTTGCCTTATGGAAAAATGTTTTTTTTTTTTACAAAAACGGGATAAAACAAACCAAAAATTTCAATCAAAAACAATAAAAATGCATAATTGACAGAAGTTGGAAGTAAAAACAAATATGTATGACTTATTTATAACAATTTTACGAGTGAAACCCTTTGAGTGCCCCAATCATTTTTTTAACTCATTGCTCAAAAAATAATAATGAATCAAAATCAATGTTATGAATTATTGTCATATTTAAGGCTCCAATGACTTCACATCAAATATTACACTCTGAAATATTTTTGAGGGAAAATATAGCCTAGTTTGTGTTTTTGCCATATAAAAAAAAGGTTTGACAAAAAAATGCATAAAACAAAACAAACATTTTTTATAATAACAGATACATCTGAAAAATGTGTAATACTTTTATGAGTGGGATCCTTTTAGATCCCCAATCATTTTAGTGGATTTTATTTAACTTATTGCTAAAAAAAAATAAAATAATATTTAATCAAAATCAGTGTTATGGATTATTGACATTTTTAAGGCTCAAATTACTTCACATCAAAAATTACACTTTGAAATATGTTGAGGGGAAACTATTGCATATTTTGTGTTTTTGCCATATAAAAAAGGCATAAAAAAAACACCTTCAAAAACAATAAAAATGTATAATTGACAGATAAAGTGAAAGTTGATCGAGATTTAATTGTTGAAAGACACAAAAAAAAAGTGATATATTTAACACTTTTATGACTTTCTAGATCCCCAATCATTTTAGTGGATTTTATTTTTGAAATAATTGCTCCAAAATAATAATGAATCAAAATGAATGTTTTTATGAATTATTGACTTATTCAATCAAGGCTCCAATGACTTCACATCAAAAATTACACTTTGAAATATTTTTTAGGGGAAATTATTACATTTTGTGTGTTTGTCTTATGGAAAAACGTTTTCTTTGAAAAAAGGGGATAAAACAAACGAAAAATTACAATCAAAAACAATAAAAATGCATAATTGACAGAAGTTGGAAGTAAAAACAAATATGTATGACTTATTTATAACAATTTTACGAGTGAAACCCTTTGAGTGCCCCAATCATGTTTTTAACTCATTGCTCAAAAAATAATAATGAATCAAAATCAATGTTATGAATTATTGTCATATTTAAGGCTCCAATGACTTCACATCTAATATTACACTCTGAAATATTTTTGAGGGAAAATATTGCATATTTTGTGTTTTTGCCATATAAAAAAAAGGGTTGACAATAAAATGCATAAAACAAAACAAACATTTTTTATAATAACAGATACATCTGAAAAATGTGTAATACTTTTATGAGTGGGATCCTTTTAGATCCCCAATCATTTTAGTGGATTTTATTTAACTTATTGCTAAAAAAAATAAAATAATAATTAAACAAAATCAATGTTATGAATTATTGACATTTTTAAGGCTCCAATTACTTCACATCAAAAATTACACTTTGAAATATGTGAAGGGGAAACTATTGCATATTTTGTGTTTTTGCCATATAAAAAAGGCATAAAAAAAACACCTTCAAAAACAATAAAAATGTATAATTGACAGATAAAGTGAAAGTTGATCGAGATTTAATTGTTGAAAGACACAAAAAAAAAGTGATATATTTAACACTTTTATGACTTTCTAGATCCCCAATCATTTTAGTGGATTTTATTTTTGAAATAATTGCTCCAAAATAATAATGAATCAAAATGAATGTTTTTATGAATTATTGACTTATTCAATCAAGGCTCCAATGACTTCACATCAAAAATTACACTTTGAAATATTTTTTAGGGGAAATTATTACATTTTGTGTGTTTGTCTTATGGAAAAACGTTTTCTTTGAAAAAAGGGGATAAAACAAACGAAAAATTACAATCAAAAACAATAAAAATGCATAATTGACAGAAGTTGGAAGTAAAAACAAATATGTATGACTTATTTATAACAATTTTACGAGTGAAACCCTTTGAGTGCCCCAATCATGTTTTTAACTCATTGCTCAAAAAATAATAATGAATCAAAATCAATGTTATGAATTATTGTCATATTTAAGGCTCCAATGACTTCACATCTAATATTACACTCTGAAATATTTTTGAGGGAAAATATTGCATATTTTGTGTTTTTGCCATATAAAAAAAAGGGTTGACAATAAAATGCATAAAACAAAACAAACATTTTTTATAATAACAGATACATCTGAAAAATGTGTAATACTTTTATGAGTGGGATCCTTTTAGATCCCCAATCATTTTAGTGGATTTTATTTAACTTATTGCTAAAAAAAATAAAATAATAATTAAACAAAATCAATGTTATGAATTATTGACATTTTTAAGGCTCCAATTACTTCACATCAAAAATTACACTTTGAAATATGTGAAGGGGAAACTATTGCATATTTTGTGTTTTTGCCATATAAAAAAGGCATAAAAAAAACACCTTCAAAAACAATAAAAATGTATAATTGACAGATAAAGTGAAAGTTGATCGAGATTTAATTGTTGAAAGACACAAAAAAAAAGTGATATATTTAACACTTTTATGACTTTCTAGATCCCCAATCATTTTAGTGGATTTTATTTTTGAAATAATTGCTCCAAAATAATAATGAATCAAAATGAATGTTTTTATGAATTATTGACTTATTCAATCAAGGCTCCAATGACTTCACATCAAAAATTACACTTTGAAATATTTTTTAGGGGAAATTATTACATTTTGTGTGTTTGTCTTATGGAAAAACGTTTTCTTTGAAAAAAGGGGATAAAACAAACGAAAAATTACAATCAAAAACAATAAAAATGCATAATTGACAGAAGTTGGAAGTAAAAACAAATATGTATGACTTATTTATAACAATTTTACGAGTGAAACCCTTTGAGTGCCCCAATCATGTTTTTAACTCATTGCTCAAAAAATAATAATGAATCAAAATCAATGTTATGAATTATTGTCATATTTAAGGCTCCAATGACTTCACATCTAATATTACACTCTGAAATATTTTTGAGGGAAAATATTGCATATTTTGTGTTTTTGCCATATAAAAAAAAGGGTTGACAATAAAATGCATAAAACAAAACAAACATTTTTTATAATAACAGATACATCTGAAAAATGTGTAATACTTTTATGAGTGGGATCCTTTTAGATCCCCAATCATTTTAGTGGATTTTATTTAACTTATTGCTAAAAAAAATAAAATAATAATTAAACAAAATCAATGTTATGAATTATTGACATTTTTAAGGCTCCAATTACTTCACATCAAAAATTACACTTTGAAATATGTGAAGGGGAAACTATTGCATATTTTGTGTTTTTGCCATATAAAAAAGGCATAAAAAAAACACCTTCAAAAACAATAAAAATGTATAATTGACAGATAAAGTGAAAGTTGATCGAGATTTAATTGTTGAAAGACACAAAAAAAAAGTGATATATTTAACACTTTTATGACTTTCTAGATCCCCAATCATTTTAGTGGATTTTATTTTTGAAATAATTGCTCCAAAATAATAATGAATCAAAATGAATGTTTTTATGAATTATTGACTTATTCAATCAAGGCTCCAATGACTTCACATCAAAAATTACACTTTGAAATATTTTTTAGGGGAAATTATTACATTTTGTGTGTTTGTCTTATGGAAAAACGTTTTCTTTGAAAAAAGGGGATAAAACAAACGAAAAATTACAATCAAAAACAATAAAAATGCATAATTGACAGAAGTTGGAAGTAAAAACAAATATGTATGACTTATTTATAACAATTTTACGAGTGAAACCCTTTGAGTGCCCCAATCATGTTTTTAACTCATTGCTCAAAAAATAATAATGAATCAAAATCAATGTTATGAATTATTGTCATATTTAAGGCTCCAATGACTTCACATCTAATATTACACTCTGAAATATTTTTGAGGGAAAATATTGCATATTTTGTGTTTTTGCCATATAAAAAAAAGGGTTGACAATAAAATGCATAAAACAAAACAAACATTTTTTATAATAACAGATACATCTGAAAAATGTGTAATACTTTTATGAGTGGGATCCTTTTAGATCCCCAATCATTTTAGTGGATTTTATTTAACTTATTGCTAAAAAAATAAAATAATAATTAAACAAAATCAATGTTATGAATTATTGACATTTTTAAGGCTCCAATTACTTCACATCAAAAATTACACTTTGAAATATGTGAAGGGGAAACTATTGCATATTTTGTGTTTTTGCCATATAAAAAAGGCATAAAAAAAACACCTTCAAAAACAATAAAAATGTATAATTGACAGATAAAGTGAAAGTTGATCGAGATTTAATTGTTGAAAGACACAAAAAAAAAGTGATATATTTAACACTTTTATGACTTTCTAGATCCCCAATCATTTTAGTGGATTTTATTTTTGAAATAATTGCTCCAAAATAATAATGAATCAAAATGAATGTTTTTATGAATTATTGACTTATTCAATCAAGGCTCCAATGACTTCACATCAAAAATTACACTTTGAAATATTTTTTAGGGGAAATTATTACATTTTGTGTGTTTGTCTTATGGAAAAACGTTTTCTTTGAAAAAAGGGGATAAAACAAACGAAAAATTACAATCAAAAACAATAAAAATGCATAATTGACAGAAGTTGGAAGTAAAAACAAATATGTATGACTTATTTATAACAATTTTACGAGTGAAACCCTTTGAGTGCCCCAATCATGTTTTTAACTCATTGCTCAAAAAATAATAATGAATCAAAATCAATGTTATGAATTATTGTCATATTTAAGGCTCCAATGACTTCACATCTAATATTACACTCTGAAATATTTTTGAGGGAAAATATTGCATATTTTGTGTTTTTGCCATATAAAAAAAAGGGTTGACAATAAAATGCATAAAACAAAACAAACATTTTTTATAATAACAGATACATCTGAAAAATGTGTAATACTTTTATGAGTGGGATCCTTTTAGATCCCCAATCATTTTAGTGGATTTTATTTAACTTATTGCTAAAAAAAATAAAATAATAATTAAACAAAATCAATGTTATGAATTATTGACATTTTTAAGGCTCCAATTACTTCACATCAAAAATTACACTTTGAAATATGTGAAGGGGAAACTATTGCATATTTTGTGTTTTTGCCATATAAAAAAGGCATTAAACAAACAAAAAAAACCATCTTCAAAAACAATAAAAATGTATAATTGACAGATAAAGCGAAAGTTGATCGAGATTTAATTGTTGAAAGACACAAAAAAAAGTGATATATTTAACACTTTTACGACTTTCTAGATCATTTTAGTGGATTTTATTTTTGAAATAATTGCTCCAAAATAATAATGAATCAAAATAAATGTTTTTATGAATGATTGACTTATTCAATCAAGACTCCAATGACTTCACATCAAAAATTACACTTTGAAACATTTTTTAGGGGAAATTATTACATTTTGTGTGTTTGTCTTATGGAAAAACGTTTGTTTTTTTTACAAAAACGGGATAAAACAAACCAAAAATTTCAATCAAAAACAATAAAAATGCATAATTGACAGAAGTTGGAAGTAAAAACAAATATGTATGACTTATTTATAACAATTTTACGAGTGAAACCCTTTGAGTGCCCCAATCATGTTTTTAACTCATTGCTCAAAAAATAATAATGAATCAAAATCAATGTTATGAATTATTGTCATATTTAAGGTTCCAATGACTTCACATCAAATATTACACTCTGAAATATTTTTGAGGGAAAATATTGCATATTTTGTGTTTTTGCCATATAAAAAAAAGGTTTGACAAAAAAATGCATAAAACAAAACAAACATTTTTTTTATAATAACAGACATCCTGAAGTTAAAAGATTTAATTTTTGGAAGTATTAAAAATTTTTTGTAAAACTTTAATGAGTGGAATCCCAATCATTTTAGTGGATTTTATTTAAGTTATTGCTAAAAAAAATAAAATAATAATGAATCCAAATCAATGTTATGAATTATTGACCTTTTTAAGGCTCAAATCACAATAAACTATTCTACTTTTAAATTTTTGGGGGACATATTTTGTGTGTTTGCCATAAAAAAACAGGGTTATCTTAAACAGAAAAAAGGGCATAAACAGTTTTTGTCTTTATATAAACCTGAAGTTGATCAAGAAGATATCATTAAATAATATAATTAATAATAATATGACTAATTTTTAACATTTTTATGACTTTTTATGACTTCCGGGTTCCCGGGGCCAAACTTGAGGGGAGCCATAAAGGTTCAAATCAAATCTATTGCTTTTGAAAATGAAAAATATCAAACTGTTAATAAAACGTGTTAAAAATACTTTTAACATACAGAAAGAAGGTAAAAGTAAAAAAAAAGGTGTACAAGTTTAGTGTAAGAGCAGATTGTGCAGGTGGACTTGATGTGTCTGGTGGTGTGGAGAAGAAGTAAGAGACATGTTCCACATCTTGTGAAAGATGTCAGAGAGACTAGACATGCAGCAGAGCAAGACTAGAACATCCACCTTTCACCACAGTCTCTTATGGTTGGAGGAGGGAGTTGTGACGGCACAGAACCACAAGGGGGCAAATTAGTCTATGTGTTTATTATTTGTATACAGAAACAATATAATAAATAATGAACAATATTATTTACCTAAACAGAGAAGGAATGGTGTGTGTGAACTAGACCCAAAAGGGGTATATGGTGGAAGACTATGTGTATGTTGAGTATTACCAAATGTTGAAACGAGAAGGAACAAGATAGGAAAACAGTCCGCGGGGCAGGCAGATGATCCAGGGCAGGGGTAGGGAACCTGTGGCTCTTTTGATGACTGCATCTGGCTCTCAGATAAATATTAGCTGACATTGCTTAACACGATAAGGAATGAATAATTCGGCTGGTAATCACAGTGTTAAAAATAACGTTCAAATTGTAAAACCTTCCGGAAGGTTTTACAATTTACAGTTTTACAGTTTAAAACTGGAAGAGGGTCCAGTCCCTCTCGAGAGAAGTGGTTCCAGAGCCCTTGCTGTGCGTCGAAGTGAGTCCGACTATATCTCAACTTCGCGCACTAGCTCAGGCTCTTCCCCCCCCCCAGTGAGGTGACGTTCCACGTACCAAGAGCTAGCTTCTGTGGCCGAGGATCGGACCGCCAAGTGCCCTGCCTTCGGTTGCCGCCCAGCTCACATTGCACCCGACCTCTATGGCCCCTGCTATGGGTGGGGAGCCCATTGGAGGGGTGACCCACGTTGCCTCTTCGGCAACCAGGCGCTCGCCATCGTGCCCCAACTCCGGGCCTGGCTCCAGAGGGGGGCCCCGGTGACCCGCGTCCGGGCGAGGGAAATCTGGGTCTATGTTTTTTCTTCTTCATAAAGGTCTTCGAACTGCTCTTTGTCTGATCCCTCACCTAGAACCTGTTTGCCTTGGGAGACCCTACCAGGGGGCATAAAGCCCCCGGACAACATAGCTCCTAGGATCATTGGGACACGCAAACTCCTCTACCACGATAAGGTGGCAGCTCAGAGAGGAGAGTAAAACCTTCTCATGCATTTTAATCCAACCCTCCATTTTCTATTGCACCTGTTCAAGAAGTGCATCAATGGTAAGAAGTATTATATTTATTATTGGTTAGCTTTAGAATAACAATGTTATTAAAAAGAATAAGAGACTTATTATACTCAAAAAATGTTGGTCTTACTTAAAAATGCACGCATTTAGTTGTATTCATCCATTTTCTACTGCTTATTCCCGTCGGGGTGGCGGCGGGGGGGCGCTAGTGCCTATCTCAGCTAAAATCGAGCGGAAGGCCGGCGTACACCATGGACAAGTCGCCATCTATATGCCTCTCACGGAAATACATTTTGAAATATCTGGCTTTATCAGCCAAAAAGGTTCCCGAGCCCTGATCCAGGGCGAGAGAGAGGCGTCGAGAGTCCGTGTCCATGCGAAAGGTCGAGGATCGAGGGCGGCAGTCCAGAGTCCAGAGAAGTCCAGGCGCACAGCTGGATCACGCGGGGACAAAGGCAGATTGTGTACAGAAGACTATATTCTTGTTGTGCAAGCCCTTTGAAGGCAGGTCTGATCATCAGCCCCAGGTGTGCAGATTGCAGCTGTTCGCTGCACTCGGTGCAACGCACAGATGAATGTGAACTGACGCACGCCCGGATCGTGACGCAGTCGTGGCTTTGTGGCCCAACACAGTCAGTTAGTGCCACCTGACAGTGACCATGAGCGCCATCATGCCAGCAAGCGCGTCACAACAATCAAACAGTCGTCACATTTAGTGTCACCGATTCTGTTTATAACTTTTATGGACAGAATTTCTAGGTGGCTGCAGGACTAGGTCTCTGCTTTTTGCAGACGATGTGGTCCTGATGGCTTCATCTGGCCGGGATCTTCAGCTCTCACTGGATCGGTTCGCAGCCGACTGGGATGAGAATCAGCACCTCCAAGTCCGAGTCCATGGTTCTCGCCCGGAAAAGGGTGGAGTGCCATATCCGGGTTGGGGAGGAGACCCTGCCCCAAGTGGAGGAGTTTTAAGGCCTACTGAAAGCCACTACTAGCGACCACACAGTCTGATAGTTTTTATATCAATGATGAAATAGCTGAGATAGGCGCCAGCGCCCCCCGCGACCCCGAAAGGGAATAAGCGGTAGAAAATGGATGGATGGATGGAAATATTAACATTGCAACACATGCCAATATGGCCGCTTTAGTTTACTAAATTACAATTGTGAATTTCCTGTGGAGTTTCTTGTTGAAAACGTCGTGTTTGTGACGTCTCGGGTTGGAGCGGACCTATTAGCCCAGCACCACTAGCGGCTAAAAGTCGTCTCTTTTCATCGCATAATTACACATATTTTGGACTTCTGTGTTGTTGAATCTTTTGCAATTTGTTCATTTAATAATGGAGACATCAAAGAAGAAAGACGGAGTTGGGAAGCTTTTAGCCTTTAGCCACACAAACACACGGTGATTCCTTGTTAAAAATTCCCGCAGGTGAAGCTTTACTATGGATCAGAGCGGTCAAGCGAACATGGATCCCGACCACATGTCTACCGGCAGGTTTCGGTGAGAAAATTGTGGTAAAAAGTCGCCTCTTACCGGAGATCGGCGGAGCTTCTGTCGTGCTTTAGCTTTGTGACTTCCCTCAGTGAATAAATGATAAATGGGTTGTACTTGTATAGCGCTTTTCTACCTTCAAGGTACTCAAAGCGCTTTGACACTACTTCCACATTTACCCATTCACACACACATTCACACACTGATGGAGGGAGCTGCCATGCAAGGCGCCAACCAGCACCCATCAGGAGCAAGGGTGAAGTGTCTTGCTCAGGACACAACGGACATGACGAGGTTGGTTCTAGGTGGGATTTGAACCAGTGACCCTCGAGTTGCGCACGGCCACTCTCCCACTGCGCCACGCCGTCCCTAAGTGAAGTGAAGTGAATTATATTTATATAGCGCTTTTTCTCTCGTGACTCAAAGCGCTTTACATAGTGAAACCCAATATATAAGTTACATTTTAAAGCAGTGTGGGTGTCACTGGGAGCAGGTGGGTAAAGTGTCTTGCCCAAGGACACAACGGCAGTGACTAGGATGGCGGAAGTGGGGATGGAACCTGCAACCCTCAAGTTGCTGGCATGGCCGCTCTACCAACCGAGCTATACCGCTTCAGAGATTGGCGTCAACACACCCGTGGCCACACCCCTCCGACTATCAGGTACTATTTAACTCACTAAAACACTAGCAACACAATAGAATGATAAGGGATTTCCCAAAATTATCCTAGTAAATGTGTCTAAAAACATCTGAATTGCTCCCAATGCAATTGCCTTTTTTTTTTTTTTAAGTCTTTCACACTAAATTTCCTCATCCACGAATCGTTCATCCTCGCTCAAATTAATGGGGAAATTGTCACTTTCTCGGTCCGAATCGCTCTCACTGCTGGTGGCCATGATTGTAAACAATGTTCGGATGTGAGGAGCTCCACAACCCGTGACATCACGCGCACATCGTCTGCTACTTCCGGTACAGGCAAGGCTTTTTTATTAGCGCCCAAAAGTTGCGAACTTTATCATCGATGTTCTCTACTAAATCCTTTCAGCAGAAATATGGCAATATCGCGAAACGATCAAGTATGACACATAGACTTCGCCGTCCTGCTATCCCCGTTTAAATAAGAAAATCTCATTTCAGTAGGCCTTTAAATACCTCGGAGTCTTTTTCACGAGTGAGGGAAGAGTGGATCGTGAGATCGACAGGCGGATCGGAGCGCCGTCTTCAGCAATGCGGGCGCTGTATCGATCCGTTGTGGTGAAGAAGGAGCTGAGCCGGAAGGAAAAGCTCTCAATTTACCGGTCGATCTACATTCCCATCCTCACCTATGGTCATAAGCTTTGGGTCATGACCGATAGGATAAGATCACGGGTACAAGCGGCCCAAATGAGTTTCCTCCGCCGGGGGGGCGGGGCTCTCCCTTAGAGATAGGGTGAGAAGCTCTGCCATCCGGGAGGAACTCAAAGTAAAGCTGCTGCTCCTCCACATGGAGAGGAGCCTGGTCAGAATGCCACCTGAAGGCCTCCGTAGGGAGGTGTTTCGGGTACTTCCGACCGGTAGGGGGCCACGGGGAAGACCCAGGACACGTTGGGAAGACTATGTCTCCCGGCTTGCCTGGGAACGCCTCAGGATCCCTCGGGAAGAGCTGGACCAAGTGGCTGGGGAAAGGGAAGTCTGGGCTTCCCTGCTTAGGCTGCTGCCCCCGCGACCCAACCTCGGATTAGCAGAAGAAGATGGATGGATGGACATTCCATAAATTTCCGGCCTTTATATCTAAAAAAATTATTTTCTTTGATTATGTTGTGGCGATCCATGAAGATATTCCCCAAGCCAGACTTCCCTTTAAGGATCAAGCGGAAACAATGCTAACAAAATGGCGCTATCTTCACAGCAGAACAATTTTTTGATGTACTTCATCTTCAACTCCTGCCTCGTCGAAAAAACATCTCCACTTTATTTAGAAAAGTATCGAAATACATTTTGGTGCCGGTACCAAAATATCGGTATCAAGACAACCCTAGTAGCTACGGCTCCAGTCCCAGGCAAAACAGGCAAAACCACAACGCAGTGGAGAGAGTGAGTACACGAGAGTGTTGCAGTGACCCGGACTGGAATGGAGACTATTGTGACTTTGTATAAAACTGCAGTTTTACTGCGATAATCCCATTCTGACCAGGGAATGACCTTGTCTGCTTGATAGTATCTCTTCTCCCTTCTCATTGCTCAAACTTCATTTCAGTTAACAGTGCACTATTGTCTAAATCCACTGTTGTTGTGTACCCGCTTTTAGCTCAGTAGCTAGGATCCAAGTCTGAGTCCCGGGCAGAAAAGAAACACAGCAGGGACTGAACCAAGTGTGTAAGGTTCTAAATAGAATACATTCTTATTTCCTTCAGTTCATGTATAAATACATTCTCCAATTTTCCTGCAGACTGAAGACTGGGCTTTATTTCTTCTCAAACACTGAGCTTGTACACATCAACTTATTTAGAAAAGTATCGAAAAACATTTTGGTGCCGGTACCAAAATATCGGTATCAAGACAACCCTAGTAGCTACGGCTCCAGTCCCAGGCGAAACAGGCAAAACCACAACGTAGTGGAGAGAGTGAGTACAAGAGAGTGGTGCAGTGACCCGGATTGGAATGGAATCCATTGTGACTTTGTATAAAACTGCAGTTTTACTGCGATAATCCCATTCTGACCAGGGATTGACCTTGTCTGCTTGATAGTATCTCTTCTCCGTTCTCATTGCTCAAACTTCATTTCAGTTAACAGTGCACTATTGTCTAAATCCACTGTTGTTGTGTACCCGCTTTTAGCTCAGTAGCTAGGATCCAAGTCTGAGTCCCGGGCAGAGAAGAAACACAACAGGGACCGAATCAAGCGTGTAAGGTTCTAAATAGAATATATTCTTATTTCTTTCAGTTCATGTAAAAATACATTCACCAATTTTCCTGCAGACTGAAGACTGGGCTTTATTTCTTCTCAAACACTGAGCTTGTGCACATCAACTTATTTAGAAAAGTATCGAAATACATTTTGGTGCCGGTACCAAAATATCGGTATCAAGACAACCCTAGTAGCTACGGCTCCAGTCCCAGGCAAAACAGGCAAAACCACAACGCAGTGGAGAGAGTGAGTACACAACAGTGGTGCAGTGACCCGGATTGGAATGGAGACCATTGTGACTTTGTATAAAACTGCAGTTTTACTGCGATAATCCCATTCTGGCCAGGGAATGACCTTGTCTGCTTGATGGTATCTCTTCTCCCTTCTCATTGCTCAAACTTCATTTCAGTTAACAGTGCACTATTGTCTAAATCCACTGTTGTTGTGTACCCGCTTTTAGCTCAGTAGCTAGGATCCAAGTCTGAGTCCCGGGCAGAAAAGAAACACAGCAGGGACTGAACCAAGTGTGTAAGGTTCTAAATAGAATACATTCTTATTTCCTTCAGTTCATGTATAAATACATTCTCCAATTTTCCTGCAGACTGAAGACTGGGCTTTATTTCTTCTCAAACACTGAGCTTGTACACATCAACTTATTTAGAAAAGTATCGAAAAACATTTTGGTGCCGGTACCAAAATATCGGTATCAAGACAACCCTAGTAGCTACGGCTCCAGTCCCAGGCGAAACAGGCAAAACCACAACGCAGTGGAGAGAGTGAGTACAAGAGAGTGGTGCAGTGACCCGGATTGGAATGGAATCCATTGTGACTTTGTATAAAACTGCAGTTTTACTGCGATAATCCCATTCTGACCAGGGATTGACCTTGTTTGCTTGATAGTATCTCTTCTCCGTTCTCATTGCTCAAACTTCATTTCAGTTAACAGTGCACTATTGTCTAAATCCACTGTTGTTATGTACCCGCTTTTAGCTCAGTAGCTAGGATCCAAGTCTGAGTCCTGGGCAGAGAAGAAACACAGCAGGGACCGAATCAAGCGTGTAAGGTTCTAAATAGAATATATTCTTATTTCTTTCAGTTCATGTAAAAATACATTCACCAATTTTCCTGCAGACTGAAGACTGGGCTTTATTTCTTCTCAAACACATCAACTTCAGTCAAAGAAACACGACTAATATTTCATGTTTAAGACAAAACAAACATTCACTGTCTGTCATGTTACTTCATCCAACATTTTATACGCACTTTATGATGTGTGTCTGACATGAATAATCCTGCCAGTGAAGCCACTTGCTCTTAGAACAAGGCAATGGTTCTCATTGAGGCCCCTACAGTTGCCATGGAAACACAAGTGCCTCACATGCCCAGGACAAGGAGACGCTTTAACGTGCACAAATCTAACACAATACTCTTTACAGACTTGTATTTCTTCCAATGGTTTGTTTACACCACAAGTCCTTAACAGGTCCTTAAATGTTTGCTTGATTTTATTTTATTTTGTATATATATCTATATATATTTTTTTGACATTATTATCTAGTGTATTGTGGAAATGGCAGCGGTAGTTGTGACCCCAAGACGAAGAGACAGCAGACATGTTATATAATAGTATAGTGCAGCAGGGAAGTGCACAAAAAGGCAAAACAGATCACACAACAACACGATCAGAGGTCTGTTCAAAGGTTATATTGCTGAATGGCAACCAGGGTCATGTGACCATGTGGCGCCATGTTGCCCTGAAGCCAGCAGGGGAGAGTTGGGGGGTGGCGACACTCTGTTAGCTAGCATGGAGACGGAATGGGTAGCTTTGAAGCTACGAGTTGGCAAGGAGCAAGAGGTGGCATCTGGAAAAGACCAGAGTTGGTGGTAGCGTTTGGAGAGGATCCGCTGGGGGCGTCTGGGAAGGACCCACTAAAGGCGGAGTTGGTGGTAGCGTCTGGAGTGGATCCACTGGAGGCGTCTGGGAAGGACCCTCTAAAGGCGGAGTTGGTGGTAGCATCTGGAGTGGATCCACTGGAGGCGTCTGGGAAGGACCCACTAAAGGTGGAGTTGGTGGTAGCGTCTGGAGTGGATCCACTGGAGGCGTCTGGGAAGGACCCACTAAAGGCTCTGGCGGTAGCGTCTGGAGTGGATCCACTGGAGGCGTCTGGGAAGGACCCACTAAAGGCTCTGGCGGTAGCGTCTGGAGTGGATCCACTGGAGTCGTCTGGGAAGGACCCACTAAAGGCAGAGTTGACAGAAGCGTCTGGAGTGGATCCACTGGAGGTGTCTGGGAAGGACCCAATAAAGGCAGAGTTGGCGGTAGTTTCTGGAGTGGATCCACTGGAGGCGTCTGGGAAGGACCCACTAAAGGCTCTGGCGGTAGCGTCTGGAGTGGATCTACTGGCGGCGTCTGGGAAGGACCCACTAAAGGCGGAGTTGGTGGTAGCGTCTGGAGTGGATCCACTGGAGGCATCTGGGAAGGACCCACTAAAGGCTCTGACCGTAGTGTCTGGAGTGGATCCACAGGAGGCGTCTGGGAAGGACCCACTAAAGGCTCTGGCGGTAGCGTCTGGAGTGGATCCACTGGAGGCGTCTGGGAAGGACCCACTAAAGGCTCTGGCGGGAGCGTCCGGAGTGGATTCACTGGAGGCGTCTGGGAAGGACCCACTAAAGGCAGAGTTGGCGGTAGCGTCTGGAGTGGATCCACAGGAGGCGTCTGGGAAGGACCCACTAAAGGCTCTGGCGGTAGCGTCTGGAGTGGATCCACTGGAGGCGTCTGGGAAGGACCCACTAAAGGCTCTGGCGGGAGCGTCCGGAGTGGATTCACTGGAGGCGTCTGGGAAGGACCCACTAAAGGCGGAGTTGGTGGTAGCGTCTGGAGTGGATCCACTGGAGGCATCTGGGAAGGACCCACTAAAGGCTCTGACGGTAGTGTCTGGAGTGGATCCACAGGAGGCGTCTGGGAAGGACCCACTAAAGGCTCTGGCGGTAGTGTCTGGAGTGGATCTACTGGAAGCGTCTGGGAAGGACCCACTAAAGGCGGAGTTGGCGGTAGCGTCTAGAGTGGATCCACTGGAGGCGTCTGGGAAGGACCCACTGAAGGCGGAGTTGGGCAGTAGCGTCTGGAGAGGATCCACTGGAGGCGTCTGGGAAGGACCCACAAAAGGCTCTGGCGGTAGTGTCTGGAGTGGATCCACTGGAGGCGTCTGGGAAGGACCATCTAAAGGCGGAGTTGGTGGTAGCATCTGGAGTGGATCCACTGGAGGCGTCTGGGAAGGACCCACTAAAGGTGGAGTTGGTGGTAGCGTCTGGAGAGGATCCACTGGAGGCGTCTGGGAAGGACCCACTAAAGGCAGAGTTGGCGGTAGCGTCTGGAGTGGATCCACTGGAGGCGTCTGGGAAGGATCCACTAAAGGCTCTGGCGGTAGCGTCTGGAGTGGATCTACTGGAGGCGTCTGGGAAGGACCCACTAAAGGCTCTGGCAGTAGCGTCTGGAGTGGATCCACTGGAGGCGTCTGGGAAGGACCCACTAAAGGCTCTGGCAGTAGCGTCTGGAGTGGATCCACTGGAGGCGTCTGGGAAGGACCCACTAAAGGCTCTGGGGGTGGTGTCTGGAGTGGATCCACTGGAGGCGTCTGGGAAGGACCCACTAAAGGCTCTGGCGGTAGTGTCTGGAGTGGATCCACTGGAGGCGTCTGGGAAGGACCCACTAAAGGCTCTGGCGGTAGTGTCTGGAGTGGATCCACTGGAGGCGTCTGGGAAGGACCCACTAAAGGCTCTGGCGGTAGTGTCCGGAGTGGATCCACTGGAGGCGTCTGGGAAGGACCCACTAAAGGCTCTGGCGGTAGCGTCTGGAGTGGATCCACTGGAGGCGTCTGGGAAGGACCCACTAAAGGCTGTGGCGGTAGTATCTGGAGTGGATCCACTGGAGGCGTCTGGGAAGGACCCACTAAAGGCGGAGTTGACGGCAGCGTCTGGAGTGTATCCACTGGAGGCGTCTGGGAAAGACCCACTAAAGGCGGAGTTGGTGGTAGCGTCTGGAGTGGATCCACTGGAGGCGTCTGGGAAGGACCCACTAAAGGCTCTGGCGGTAGCGTCTGGAGTGGATCCACAGGAGGCGTCTGGGAAGGACCCACTAAAGGCAGAGTTGGCGGTAGCATCTGGAGTGGATCCACTGGAGGCGTCTGGGAAGGACCCACTAAAGGTTCTGGAGGTAGCGTCTGGAGTGGATCCACTGGAGTCGTCTGGGAAGGACCCACTAAAGGCAGGGTTGACAGAAGCGTCTGGAGTGGATCCACTGGAGGTGTCTGGGAAGGACCCACTAAAGGCAGAGTTGGCGGTAGTTTCTGGAGTGGATCCACTGTAGGCGTCTGGGAAGGACCCTCTAAAGGCGGAGTTGGTGGTAGCGTCTGGAGTGGATCCACTGGAGGCATCTGGGAAGGACCCTCTAAAGGCGGAGTTGGTGGTAGCATCTGGAGTGGAGCCACTGGAGTCGTCTGGGAAGGACCCACTAAAGGTGGAGTTGGTGGTAGCGTCTGGAGTGGAACCACTGGAGGCGTCTGGGAAGGACCCACTGAAGGCGGAGTTGGTGGTAGCGTCTGGAGTGGAACCACTGGAGGCGTCTGGGAAGGACCCACTAAAGGCTCTGGCGGTAGCGTCTGGAGTGGATCCACTGGAGGCGTCTGGGAAGGACCCACTAAAGGCTCTGGCGGAAGCGTCTGGAGTGTATCCACTGGAGGCGTCTGGGAAGGACCCACTAAAGGCTCTGGCGGTAGCGTCTGGAGTGGATCCACTGGAGTCGTCTGGGAAGGACCCACTAAAGGCAGAGTTGACAGAAGCGTCTGGAGTGGATCCACTGGAGGTGTCTGGGAAGGACCCACTAAAGGCAGAGTTGGCGGTAGTTTCTGGAGTGGATCCACTGGAGGCGTCTGGGAAGGACCCACTAAAGGCTCTGGCGGTAGCGTCTGGAGTGGATCTACTGGAGGCGTCTGGGAAGGACCCACTAAAGGCGGAGTTGGTGGAAGCGTCTGGAGTGGATCCACTGGAGGCATCTGGGAAGGACCCACTAAAGGCTCTGACCGTAGTGTCTGGAGTGGATCCACAGGAGGCGTCTGGGAAGGACCCACTAAAGGCTCTGGCGGTAGCGTCTGGAGTGGATCCACTGGAGGCGTCTGGGAAGGACCCACTAAAGGCTCTGGCGGGAGCGTCCGGAGTGGATTCACTGGAGGCGTCTGGGAAGGACCCACTAAAGGCAGAGTTGGCGGTAGCGTCTGGAGTGGATCCACAGGAGGCGTCTGGGAAGGACCCACTAAAGGCTCTGGCGGTAGCGTCTAGAGTGGATCCACTGGAGGCGTCTGGGAAGGACCCACTAAAGGCTCTGGCGGGAGCGTCCGGAGTGGATTCACTGGAGGCGTCTGGGAAGGACCCACTAAAGGCGGAGTTGGTGGTAGCGTCTGGAGTGGATCCACTGGAGGCATCTGGGAAGGACCCACTAAAGGCTCTGACGGTAGTGTCTGGAGTGGATCCACAGGAGGCGTCTGGGAAGGACCCACTAAAGGCTCTGGCGGTAGTGTCTGGAGTGGATCTACTGGAAGCGTCTGGGAAGGACCCACTAAAGGCGGAGTTGGCGGTAGCGTCTAGAGTGGATCCACTGGAGGCGTCTGGGAAGGACCCACTGAAGGCGGAGTTGGGCAGTAGCGTCTGGAGAGGATCCACTGGAGGCGTCTGGGAAGGACCCACAAAAGGCTCTGGCTGTAGTGTCTGGAGTGGATCCACTGGAGGCGTCTGGGAAGGACCATCTAAAGGCGGAGTTGGTGGTAGCATCTGGAGTGGATCCACTGGAGGCGTCTGGGAAGGACCCACTAGAGGTGGAGTTGGTGGTAGCGTCTGGAGAGGATCCACTGGAGGCGTCTGGGAAGGACCCACTAAAGGCAGAGTTGGCGGTAGCGTCTGGAGTGGATCCACTGGAGGCGTCTGGGAAGGATCCACTAAAGGCTCTGGCGGTAGCGTCTGGAGTGGATCTACTGGAGGCGTCTGGGAAGGACCCACTAAAGGCTCTGGCAGTAGCGTCTGGAGTGGATCCACTGGAGGCGTCTGGGAAGGACCCACTAAAGGCTCTGGCAGTAGCGTCTGGAGTGGATCCACTGGAGGCGTCTGGGAAGGACCCACTAAAGGCTCTGGGGGTGGTGTCTGGAGTGGATCCACTGGAGGCGTCTGGGAAGGACCCACTAAAGGCTCTGGCGGTAGTGTCTGGAGTGGATCCACTGGAGGCGTCTGGGAAGGACCCACTAAAGGCTCTGGCGGTAGTGTCTGGAGTGGATCCACTGGAGGCGTCTGGGAAGGACCCACTAAAGGCTCTGGCGGTAGTGTCCGGAGTGGATCCACTGGAGGCGTCTGGGAAGGACCCACTAAAGGCTCTGGCGGTAGCGTCTGGAGTGGATCCACTGGAGGCGTCTGGGAAGGACCCACTAAAGGCTGTGGCGGTAGTATCTGGAGTGGATCCACTGGAGGCGTCTGGGAAGGACCCACTAAAGGCGGAGTTGACGGCAGCGTCTGGAGTGTATCCACTGGAGGCGTCTGGGAAAGACCCACTAAAGGCGGAGTTGGTGGTAGCGTCTGGAGTGGATCCACTGGAGGCGTCTGGGAAGGACCCACTAAAGGCTCTGGCGGTAGCGTCTGGAGTGGATCCACAGGAGGCGTCTGGGAAGGACCCACTAAAGGCAGAGTTGGCGGTAGCATCTGGAGTGGATCCACTGGAGGCGTCTGGGAAGGACCCACTAAAGATTCTGGAGGTAGCGTCTGGAGTGGATCCACTGGAGTCGTCTGGGAAGGACCCACTAAAGGCAGGGTTGACAGAAGCGTCTGGAGTGGATCCACTGGAGGTGTCTGGGAAGGACCCACTAAAGGCAGAGTTGGCGGTAGTTTCTGGAGTGGATCCACTGGAGGCGTCTGGGAAGGACCCTCTAAAGGCGGAGTTGGTGGTAGCGTCTGGAGTGGATCCACTGGAGGCATCTGGGAAGGACCCACTAAAGGTGGAGTTGGTGGTAGCGTCTGGAGTGGACCACTGGAGTCGTCTGGGAAGGACCCACTAAAGGTGGAGTTGGTGGTAGCGTCTGGAGTGGATCCACTGGAGGCATCTGGGAAGGACCCTCTAAAGGCGGAGTTGGTGGTAGCATCTGGAGTGGAGCCACTGGAGTCGTCTGGGTAGGACCCACTAAAGGTGGAGTTGGTGGTAGCGTCTGGAGTGGAACCACTGGAGGCGTCTGGGAAGGACCCACTAAAGGCTCTGGCGGTAGCGTCTGGAGTGGATCCACTGGAGGCGTCTGGGAAGGACCCTCTAAAGGCAGAGTTGGCGGTAGCCTCTGGAGTGGATCCACTGGAGGCGTCTGGGAAGGACCCACTAAAGGCAGAGTTGATGGCAGCGTCTGAAGTGGATCCACTGGAGGCGTCTGGGAAGGACCCACTAAAGGCAGAGTTGATGGCAGCGTCTGGAGTGGATCCACTGGAGGCGTCTGGAATAGCGTCTGGAGTGTATCCACAGGAGGCGTCTGGGAAGGACCCACTAAAGGCAGAGTTGGCGGTAGCATCTGGAGTGGATTCACTGGAGGCGTCTAGGAAGGACCCACTAAAAGCTCTGGCGGTAGCGTCCAGAGTGGATCCACTGGAGGCGTCTGGGATAGCGTCTGGAGTGGATCCACTGGAGGCGTCTGGGAAGGACCCACTAAAGGCAGAGTTGATGGCAGCGTCTGGAGTGGATCCACTGGAGGCATCTGGGAAGGACCCACTAAAGGCTCTGGCGGTAGCGTCTGGAGTGGATCCACTGGAGGCGTCTGGGAAGAGAGACCGGCAGCAAGGTAGGCGACGACCCCGCCGTGGAAGAGATGGGTGGCGACCTCGCTAATGGAGATGTTGAGTAGCCGCAGTAAGATATTGACCAGAGGCCTGAGCAGAAGCCAGGGACGGCAGGATAGAGGTTATGAGGAGGACCATAGCTCCTTCCCGTGCAGTTTCCTCAAAACCTTGGCGTGGAACAGGAGGCAAGGAGGCCTTGAACTGGCGTGGCGCTAGAGCTTTGTGCGGCCGAGGCGTAGCTAGAAACAGGAGAAGTTGGGTTCTAGGAAGCTGGGGTGCTGGTACTGGTGCTCGGGGGAGCAGCAGCGAGCTCTACTCAGGCCGGAACCGCACAAAGCTGGCCTCCAATTCTTCCAGGAAGTGTTTGGTCCAGAACTCCACATGCTGCTGGTGGTCTTGGCGAGGTCGCACACGCTGTCTCAAACCTCACAACCACCGCTCCAAGGCCACCAGACTCACTTTGCCACTTTTGCTTTTTATTCATGTTTGCATTCAAGACCGCTGACAACTCGCATGCTAGTAATTAGCATGCGAGTTGTCAGCTGGTGATTATATCTTAGTACTGCACAGTAACAAGTCACCTTTTGAAGAAGTTTCATTTGAAACACAATTCTGGTCGAGCTTTTTTTTTCCAGTTTGGAAGTTTTTGGTGTGGAAAACATTGAAGAACTGTGATTTAGACATTTAAGCTCTGTTCGCCATCTTGTCTTTTATTTTAATACACTTTTAACTGGAGATACTTTTAAGTTGCAGTGTGTGTGTGTGTGTCTGTGTGTGTGTGTGTGTGTGTGTGTGTGTGTGTGTGTGTGTGTGTGTGTGTGTGTGTATTTAAGCCAACAAGTACGTCTTCCAGTGTCAGACAAGAAATAGTTCTGCCCCAGAAAGTGTTGCTATGGAAACGGTTGTAAACGTGTCACACTGTCACTGTAAATAGTCAACAATAAATAGTCAAAATATTAAGTTAAAGTTAACAATAAATAGTGACAATATTCAATATAGATAGTCAACAATAAATAGTCGCAATATCGCTGCAACACAAACAAACAAACAAACAAACAAGCAAACAAAAGTGCCATCATGTGAATTCAGGTTATTTGCAGTAAAGGTTTGAAAAAAAGTATTAAATCAGAGCGTTGCCATGACAACAGAGAGACAAACACAAGCTGAGACATGTTGTTATAAATCAGAGTGTTAACGAGCTTCTGTTGTTCTGCTGGTGAAAAGGTGCGCTTGTGAAGTCCACATTACACAACATTACACAACTGCAGACACACACTGCTTTTATACCGAGGCAGACCAGTCTTCAAGTCTACTTGCAGAGCAGCAGACCAGTCTTCAAGTCTACTTGCAGAGCAGCAGACCAGTCTTCAAGTCTACTTGCAAAGCAGCAGACCGGTCTTCAAGTCTACTTGCAGAGCAGCAGACCAGTCTTCAAGTCTACTTGCAGAGCAGCAGACCAGTCTTCAAGTCTACTTGCAAAGCAGCAGACCGGTCTTCAAGTCTACTTGCAGAGCAGCAGACCAGTCTTCAAGTCTACTTGCAGAGCAGCAGACCAGTCTTCAAGTCTACTTGCAGAGCAGCAGACCAGTCTTCAAGTCTACTTGCAAAGCAGCAGACCGGTCTTCAAGTCTACTTGCAGAGCAGCAGACCGGTCTTCAAGTCTACTTGCTGAGCAGCAGACCAGTCTTTAAGTCTACTTGCAGAGCAGCAGACCAGTCTTCAAGTCTACTTGCAGAGCAGCAGACCAGTCTTCAAGTCTACTTGCAGAGCAGCAGACCAGTCTTCAAGTCTACTTGCAGAGCAGCAGACCAGTCTTTAAGTCTACTTGCTGAGCAGCAGACCAGTCTTCAAGTCTACTTGCTGAGCAGCAGACCAGTCTTTAAGTCTACTTGCAGAGCAGCAGACCAGTCTTCAAGTCTACTTGCAGACCAGTCTTCAAGTCTACTTGCAGAGCAGCAGACCGGTCTTCAAGTCCACTTGCAAAGCAGCAGACCGGTCTTCAAGTCCACTTGCAAAGCAGCAGACCAGTCTTCAAGTCTACTTGGAAGTGAGACTTGTACTGTGTCCAAGTACCACATCAGAGTACACCGGTACTAAGAAGTACTGCAGTACTGAAGAAGTAATGAAGGCTTTGGAAAATACTTGTACTTTTTAAACGGACATGATGCTGCACTCTGGTGATATTTCTGTCACGCGAGTCAAGACACACACAGAACACTTACAAGTGGAAACAGAAGCAGGAGAATGGATGTATTGTGGCTTCAAAACTAAACAATTTTTTATTGCTCTGCAAGCAGCGCTTCAAAACATAGCTCGCTTGCGGCTAACGTCCCTCCACAGTGTTTTAGCTAATACTAAATGACTAATCCTCGCCTCCATGGCGACAAATAAAGTACATTTCTTACAAGTAGCTAACGTCCCTCCACAGTGCTTGAGCTAATACTAAATGAGTAATCCTTGCCTCCATGGCGACAAATAAAGTATGTTTTTTTACAAGTATTATTATCACTGCAAGACGAGGAATAGCTAAATATGCTTCACTAAACACCGTGGGAGGATTCAATAGCTAACCGCTAACAAAAGCTAGCGCTCCTCAATGTAAACAAAATCCATAAATGACTAATCCTCGCCTCTGTGGTGACAAATAACATTTCTTACGAGTAGCTAACGTCCCTCCACAGTGTTTTAGCTAATACTAAATGACTAATCCTCCCCTCCATGGCGACAAATAGAGTACGTTTCTTACAAGTAGCTAACGTCCCTCCACAGTGTTTGAGCTAATGCTAAATGACTAATCCTCGCCTCCATGGCGACAAATAGAGTACGTTTCTTACAAGTAGCTAACGTCCCTCCACAGTGTTTGAGCTAATGCTAAATGACTAATCCTCGCCTCCGTGGCGAGAAATAGAGTTTGATTCTTACAAGTAGCTAACGTCCCTCCACAGTGTTTTAGCTAATACTAAATGACTAATCCTCCCCTCCATGGCGACAAATAGAGTACGTTTCTTACAAGTAGCTAACGTCCCTCCACAGTGTTTGAGCTAATGCTAAATGACTAATCCTCGCCTCCGTGGCGAGAAATAGAGTTTGATTCTTACAAGTAGCTAACGTCCCTCCACAGTGTTTTAGCTAATGCTAAATGACTAATCCTCACCTCCATGGCGACACACAAAGTACATTTCCTTCAAGTAGCTAACATCCCTCCACAGTGTTTGAGCTAATGCTAAATGACTAATCCTTGCCTCCATGGTCACAAATAGAGTACATTTCTTACAAGTAGCTAACGTCCCTCCTCAGTGTTTTAGCTATTACTAAATGACTAATCCTCACCTCCATGGTGCCAAAAAAAGTAAATTTCCTTCAAGTAGCTAACATCCCTCCACAGTGTTTGAGCTAATGCTAAATGATTAATCCTTGCCTCCATGGCGACAAATAGAGTTTGATTCTTACAAGTAGCTAACGGCCCTCCACAGTGTTTTAGCTAATACTAAATGACTAATCCTCACCTCTATGGCGACAAATAAAGTACGTTTTTTACAAGTATCATTATCACTGCAGGATGAAGAATAGTTAAACATGCTTCACTACACACTGTAGGAGGATACAATAGCTCATCGCAAACAAAAGCTAGCGCTCATCAATGTAAACAAAATCCCTAAATGACTAATCCTCGCCTCTGTGGTGACAAATAACATTTCTTACGAGTAGCTAACGTCCTTCCACAGTGTTTTAGCTAATACTAAATGAGTAATCCTCGGCTCCATGGCGACAAATAAAGTACATTTCTTACAAGTAGCTAACGTCCCTCCACAGTGTTTGAGCTAATACTAAATGACTAATCCTAGCCTCCATGGCGACAAATAAAGTACATTTCTTACAAGTAGCTAACGTCCCTCCACAGTGTTTGAGCTAATACTAAATGACTAATCCTAGCCTCCATGGCGACAAATAAAGTATGTTTTTTTACAAGTATTATTATCACTGCAAGACGAGGAATAGCTAAATATGCTTCACTAAACACCGTGGGAGGATTCAATAGCTAACCGCTAACAAAAGCTATCGCTCGTCAATGTAAACAAAATCCATAAATGACTAATCCTCGCCTCTGTGGTGACAAATAACATTTCTTACGAGTAGCTAACGTGCCTCCTCAGTGTTTTAGCTAATACTAAATTACTAATCCTCCCCTCCATGGCGACAAATAGAGTTTGATTCTTACAAGTAGCTAACGTCCCTCCACAGTGTTTTAGCTAATACTAAATGACTAATCCTCACCTCCATGGCGACACACAAAGTACATTTCCTTCAAGTAGCTAACATCCCTCCACAGTGTTTGAGCTAATGCTAAATGACAAATGCTAAATTACTAATCCTTGTCTCAGTGGCGACAAATAGAGTACATTTCTTACAAGTAGCTAACGTCCCTCCACAGTGTTTTAGCTATTACTAAATGACTAATCCTCATCTCCATGGTGCCAAAAAAAGTAAATTTCCTTCAAGTAGCTAACATCCCTCCACAGTGTTTGAGCTTATACTAAATGACTAATCCTCGCCTCCATGAAGACAAAGTACATTTCTTACAAGAAGCTAACGTTCCTCCACAGTGTTTTTGCTAATACTAAATGACTAATCCTCACCTCCATGGTGACAATTAAAGTATGTTTTTTACAAGTATCATTATCACTGCAGGATGAAGAATAGTTAAACATGCTTCACTACACACCATAGGAGGATACAATAGCTTACCGCTAACAAAAATTAGCGCTCCTCAATGTAAACAATCATTAAATGACTAATCCCCGCCTCCGTGGCGACAAATAAAGTTTCTTACAAGTAGCTAACATCCCTCCACAGTGTTTTAGCTAATACTAAATGACTAATCCTCGCCTCCATGGCGACAAAGTACATTTCTTACAAGTAGCTAACGCCCCTCCACGGTGTTTTAGCTAATGCTAAATGAGTAATCCTCGCCTCCATGGTGACAAATAAAGTATGTTTCTTACAAGTGGCTAACGCCTCTCCACAGTGTTTTAGCTCATGCTAAATGACTAATCCTCGCCTCGATGGCGACAAATAAAGTACATTTCTTACAAGTAGCTAACGTCCCTCCACAGTGTTTTAGCTAATACTAAATCACTAATCCTCGCCTCGATGGCGACAAATAAAGTACATTTCTTACAAGTAGCTAACGTCCCTCCACAGTGTTTTAGCTAATACTAAATCACTAATCCTGGCCTCCATGGCGACAAATAAAGTATGTTTTTTACAAGTAGCTAATGTCCCTCCACAGTGTTTTAGCTAATATTAAATGACTAACCCTCGCCTCCATGGCGACAAATAGAGTTTGATTCTTACAAGTAGCTAACGTCCCTCCACAGTGTTTTAGCTAATACTAAATGACTAATCCTCACCTCCATGGCGACAAATAAAGTGTGTTTTTTTACAAGTACCATTATCACTGGAGGACGAGGAATATGTGAATTATATTTATATAGCGCTTTTCTCAAGTGACTCAAAGCGCTTTACATAGTGACACCCAATATCTAAGTTACATTTAAAGCAGTGTGGGTGGCACTGGGAGCAGGTGGATAAAGTGTCTTGCCCAAGGACACAACGGCAGTAACTAGGATGGCACAAGCGGGAATCGAACCTGCAACTCTCAAGTTGCTGGCACGGCCATTCTACCAACCGAGCTATGCCGCCCCAATAGCTAAACATGCTTCACTACACACTGTAGGAGGATACAATAGCTCACCGCTAACAAAAGCTAGCGCTCCTCAATGTAAACAAAATCACAAAAAAACTAATCCTCGCCTCTGTGGCGACAAACAAAGTTTCTTACAAGTAGCTAACGTCCCTCCACAGTGTTTTAGCTAATACTAAATGAGTAATCCTCGCCTCCATGGCGACAAATAAAGTATGTTTTTTTATAAGTATTATTATCACTGCAAGACGAGGAATAGCTAAATATGCTTCACTAAACACCGTGGGAGGATACAATAGCTAACCGCTAACAAAAGCTAGCGCTCCTCAATGTAAACAAAATCCCTAAATGACTAATCCTCGCCTCTGTGGCGACAAATAAAGTATGTTTCTTACAAGTAGCTAACATCCCTCCACAGTGTTTGAGCTACTGCTAAATGACCAATCCTCGCCTCCATGGCGACAAATAGAGTAAATTTCTTACAAGAAGCTAACGTTTCTCCACAGTGTTTTAGCTAATACTAAATGACTAATCCTCATCTCCATGGTGCCAAAAAAAGTACATTTCCTTCAAGTAGCTAACATTCCTCCACAGTGTTTTAGCTAATACTAAATGACTAATCCTCACCTCCATGGCGACAAATAATGTACGTTTTTTTACAAGTACCATTATCACTGGAGGACAAGGAATAGCTAAACATGCTTCACTACACACTGTAGGATGTTCCAATAGCTCATCGCTAACAAAAGCTAGCGCTCCTCAATATAAACAAAATCACTAAAAAACTAATCGTCGCCTCTGTGGCGACAAACAAAGTTTCTTACAGGTAGCTAACGTCCCTCCACAGTGTGTTAGCTAATACTAAATGACTAATCCTCGCCTCCATGGCGACAAAGTCAATTTCTTACAAGTAGCTAACGCCCCTCCACAGTGTTTTAGCTAATATTAAATGACTAATCTTCGCCTCCATGGTGAAAAATAAAGTACTTTTTTTACAAGTAGCTAACGTCCCTTCACAGTGATTTAGCTAATACTAAAAGATTAATCCTCACCTCCATTGTGACAAATGAAGCAAGTTTCTTACAAGTAACATTATCACTGGAGGACGAGGAATAGCTAAACATGCTTCACTACACACTGTAGGAGGATACAATAGCTCATCGCTAACAAAAGCTAGCGCTCATCAATGTAAACAAAATCACTAAAAAACTAATCCTCGCCTCTGTGGCGACAGATAAAGTTTCTTACAAGTAGCTAACGCCCCTCCACAGTGTTTTAGCTAATACTAAATGACTAATTTTCGCCTCCATGGTGAAAAATAAAGTACTTTTTTTACAAGTAGCTAACGTCCCTTCACAGTGATTTAGCTAATACTAAAAGATTAATCCTCACCTCCATTGTGACAAATGAAGCAAGTTTCTTACAAGTATCATTATCACTGGAGGACGAGGAATAGCTAAACATGCTTCACTACACACTGTAGGAGGATACAATAGCTCATCGCTAACAAAAGCTAGCGCTCATCAATGTAAACAAAATCACTAAAAAACTAATCCTCGCCTCTGTGGCGACAGATAAAGTTTCTTACAAGTAGCTAATGCCCCTCCACAGTGTTTTAGCTAATACTAAATGACTAATCCTCGCCTCCATGGCGACAAAGTCAATTTCTTACAAGTAGCTAACGCCCCTCCACAGTGTTTTAGCTAATATTAAATGACTAATCTTCGCCTCCATGGTGAAAAATAAAGTACTTTTTTTACAAGTAGCTAACGTCCCTTCACAGTGATTTAGCTAATACTAAAAGATTAATCCTCACCTCCATTGTGACAAATGAAGCAAGTTTCTTACAAGTATCATTATCACTGGAGGACGAGGAATAGCTAAACATGCTTCACTACACACTGTAGGAGGATACAATAGCTCATCGCTAACAAAAGCTAGCGCTCATCAATGTAAACAAAATCACAAAAAAACTAATCCTCGCCTCTGTGGCGACAGATAAAGTTTCTTACAAGTAGCTAACGCCCCTCCACAGTGTTTTAGCTAATACTAAATGACTAATTTTCGCCTCCATGGTGACAAATAAAGTACTTTTTTTTACAAGTAGCTAACGTCCCTTCACAGTGATTTAGCTAATACTGAATGATTAATCCTCACCTCCATAGTGGCAAATGAAGTAAGTTTCTTACAAGTACCATTATCACTGGAGGACGAGGAATAGCTAAACATTCTTCACTACACACCATAGGAGGATAAAATAGCTCACCGCTAAAAAAAGCTAGCGCTCCTCAATGTAAACAAATGAGTGGATCTACAAACCCCGTTTCCATATGAGTTGGGAAATGGTGTTAGATGTAAATATAAACAGAATACAATGATTTGCAAATCCTTTTCAAGCCATATTCAGTTGAATATGCTACAAAGACAACATATTTGATGTTCAAACTCATAAACTTAATTTTTTTGGGCAAATAATCATTAACTTTAGAATTTGATGCCAGCAACACGTGACAAAGAAGTTGGTAAAGGATGCAATAAGTACTGATAAAGTTGAGGAATGCTCATCAAACACTTATTTGGAACATCCCACAGGTGGGTGCCATGATTGGCTATAAAAACAGCTTCCCAAAAACTGCTCAGTCTTTCACAAGAAAGGATGGGGCGAGGTACACCCCTTTGTCCACAACTGCGTGAGCAAATAGTCAAACAGTTTAAGAACAACCTTTCTCAAAGTGCAATTGCAAGAAATTTAGGGATTTCAACATCTACGCTCCATAATATCATCAAAAGGTTCAGAGAATCTGAAGAAATCACTCCACGTAAGCGGCATGGCCGGAAACCAACATTGAATGACCGTGACCTTCCATCCCTCAGACGGCACTGTATCAAAAACCAACATCAATCTCTAAAGGATATCACCACATGGGCTCAGGAACACTTTAAAAAAACACTGTCACTAAATACAGTTTGTCGCTACATCTGTAAGTGCAAGTTAAAGCTCTACCATGCAAAGCGAAAGCCTTTTATCAACAACACCCAGAAACGCCGCCAGCTTTGCTGGGCCCGAGATCATCTAAGATGGACTGATGCAAAGTGGAAAAGTGTTCTGTGGTCTGACAAGTCCACATTTAAATTTTTGGGGGGAAACTGTGGACGTTGTGTCCTTCAGATCAAAGAGTAAAAGAACCATCTGGATTGTTATAGGCGCAAAGTGTAAAAGCCAGCATGTGTGATGGTATGGGGGTGCATTAGTGCCCAAGGCATGGGTAACTTAGACATCTGTGAAGGCACCATTAATGCTGAAAGGTACATACAGGTTTTGGAACAACATATGTTGTCATCCAAGCAACGTTATCATGGACGCCCCTGCTTATTTCAGCAAAACAATGCCAAGCTACGTGTTACAACAGCGTGGCTTCATAGTAAAAGAGTGCGGGTACTTTCCTGGCCCGCCTGCAGTCCAGACCTGTCTCCCATGGAAAATGTGTGGCGCATTATGAAGCGTAAAATAGGACAGCGGAGACCCCGGACTGTTGAAGGACTGAAGCTCTACATAAAACAAGAATGGGAAAGAATTCCACTTTCAAAGCTTCAACAATTAGTTTCCTCAGTTCCCAAACGTTTATTGAGTGTTGTTAAAAGAAAAGGTGATGTAACACAGTGGTGAACATGCCCTTTCCCAACTACTTTAGAGCGTTTTCCGTTCGGGCTCCAGTACTCTGGAATGCCCTCCCGGTAACAGTTCGAGATGCCACCTCAGTAGAAGCATTTAAGTCTCACCTTAAAACTCATCTGTATACTCTAGCCTTTAAATAGACCTCCTTTTTAGACCAGTTGATCTGCCGCTTCTTTTCTTTCTCCTATGTCCCCCCCTCCCTTGTGGAGGGGGTCCGGTCCGATAACCATGGATGAAGTACTGGCTGTCCAGAGTCGAGACCCAGGATGGACCGCTCGCCTGTATCGGTTGGGGACATCTCTCCGCTGCTGGTCCGCTTGAGATGGTTTCCTGTGGACGGGACTCTCGCTGCTGTGTTGGAGCCACTATGGATTGAACTTTCACAGTATCATGTTAGACCCGCTCGACATCCATTGCTTTCGGTCCCCTAGAGGGGGGGGGGGGTTGCCCACATCTGAGGTCCTCTCCAAGGTTTCTCATAGTCAGCATTGTCACTGGCGTCCCACTGGATGTGAATTCTCCCTGCCCACTGGGTGTGAGTTTTCCTTGCCCTTTTGTGGGTTCTTCCCAGGATGTTGTAGTCGTAATGATTTGTGCAGTCCTTTGAGACATTTGTGATTTGGGGCTATATAAATAAACATTGATTGATTGATTGATTGACTTTGGCACGTATTGCAGCCATGAAATTCTAAGTTAATTATTATTTGCAAAAAAAAATAAAGTTTATGAGTTTGAACATCAAATATGTTGTCTTTGTAGCATATTCAACTGAATATGGCTTGAAAAGGATTTGCAAATCATTGTATTCTGTTTATATTTACATCTAACACCATTTCCCAACTCAAATGGAAACGGGGTTTGTGTACAAATGTTGAATGTAACGATGCCAAGTAGAAGAGACGTACATAGTTAGTGAAGTCCCTGGCACGGCACACCACTCCATCTGCGTGACACATGACTTACCAAGAACCAGCAGCTCCACCGACGCTTCATTCTCTCCTTCCAGGTCGTCTGCGATCACCACCTGGCAGATGTACACACCGCTGTCCCCCCACTGCACGTCTGCAATGCGCAGGTCCGCCTCTGCACCGCCACACAGAACAATCACTTAGTGCTTCTTCAACGGCAGCAACATTGGACAAAAGAACGGGAGTCATGAAATAAAAATAGTACAAGTATGCTAACGTCCCTTTACAGTGTTTTAGCTGATATTAAACGACTAACCTGACTAATGGCGACAAATTAAAGTAAGTTTCTTACAAGTAGATAACGTCCCTCCACAGTGTTTTAGTTAACGTTAAATCACTAATCCTCAAAAAACAAACACATTGTGCTTCTTCAAAGGAAACAATATTTTACAAAAGAATGAGAGTCAGGAAATAAAAATTGTACAAGTAGCTAACGTCCCTCCACAGTGTTTTAGCTAACGTTAAATCACTAATCCTCAAAAAACAAACACATTGTGCTTCTTCAAAGGAAACAATATTTTACAAAAGAATGGGAGTCAGGAAATAAAAATTGTTCAAGTATGCTAACGTCCCTCCACAGTGTTTTAGCTAACGTTAAATCAGTAATCCTCAAAAAACAAACACATTGTGCTTCTTCAAAAGATAAAGAATATTGTACAAAAGAACGGAAATCGTGAAACAAAAATAGTACAAGTAGCTAACGTCCCTCCACAGTGTTTTAGCTAACCTTAAATCACTAATCCTCAAAAAACAATCACTTAGTGCTTCTTCAAAAGATAAACAATATTGTACAAAAGAAAGGAAGTCGGGAAATAAAAATAGTACAAGTAGCTAACGTCCCTCCACAGTCTTTTAGCTAACCTTAAATCACTAATCCTCAAAAAACAAACACGTTGTGCTTCTTCAAAAGATAAACAATATTGTACAAAACAACGGAAGTCGTGAAATAAAAATAGTACAAGTAGCTAACGTCCCTCCACAGTGTTTTAGCTAACGTTAAATCACTAATCCTCAAAAAACAAACACATTGTGCTACTTCAAAGGAAACAATATTTTACAAAAGAATTGGAGTCATGAAGTAAAAATAGTACAAGTATGCTAACGTGCCTCCACAGTGTTTTAGCAAATACTCGACGACTAACCCTGGCCTTGATGGCAACAAAGTGCATTTCTTACAATTAGCTAATTTCCCTTTACAGTGTTTTAGCTAATACTAAACGACTAACCCTGGCCTCGATGGCAACAGATAAAGTACATTTCTTACATTTAGCTAATGTCCCTCCACAGTGTTTTAGCTGACGTTAAATCACTAATCCTCAAAAACCACACACATTGTGCTTCTTCAAAGGAAACAATATTGTACAAAACAATGGGAGTCGTGAAATAAAAATAGTACAAGTATGCTAACGTGCCTCCACAGTGTTTTAGCAAATACTCGACAACTAACCCTGGCCTTGATGGCAACAAAGTACATTTCTTACATTTGGCTAATGTCCCTCCACAGTGTTTTAGCTAACGTTACATCACTAATCCTCAAAAACCAAACACATTGTGCTTCTTCAAAAGATAAACAATATTGTACAAAAGAACGGAAGTCGTGAAATAAAAATAGTACAAGTAGCTAACGTCCCTCCACAGTGTCTTAGCTAACGTTACATCACTAATCCTCAAAAAACAAACACATTGTGCTTCTTCAAAAGATAAACAATATTGTACAAAACAATGGGAGTCGTGAAATAAAAATAGTACAAGTATGCTAACGTGCCTCCACAGTGTTTTAGCAAATACTCGACGACTAACCCTGGCCTTGATGGCAACAAAGTACATTTCTTACAATTAGCTAATTTCCTTTTACATAACATTAGGTCCATCTGTCAATATAACGATTTTAAAGATTTAAGTTGTATGCTCTTTTTGTCACAAAAAAAACTATTTTTTTTAATGGAAAAAAATCACAAAATATGCAATATTTTCACCCAATAATTTTTTTAAGTGGAATATTTGAAATTATATAATAATTGGAGCATTAAAAAGGTCAATAACTCAGAACATCCATCCATCCATTTTTTACCGCTTATTCCCTTTTGGTGCCTATCTCAGCTACAATCGGGCGGAAGTCGGGGTACACCCTGGACAAGTCGCCACCTCATCTCAGGGCCAACACAGATAGACAACATTCACACTTGATTTTAATTATTATTTTTGGAGCAATGACACTTAAAAAAAAAATCACACTAAAATGATTGAGGATCCAAAAGTTTCCTACTCATTAAAGTGTTAGAAAACTAATAAAACATTTTATTTTACTGTTTACTTTTAACACAATAATCTCGAAATCAACTTCAGATCTATCCGTCAATTTTAAGTTTTATTGTTGTTTATGTTTTGTTTGTTTGTTTTTAGGCCCTTTTTTTAAAAAACAGCTCAGTTTTTTATATGGCAAACACAAAATATGCTACATTTTCCCCAAAAAATATCTCAAAGTGGAAAATTTAACGTGACATAATTGGAGCCGGGCTTCACGGTGGGAGAGGGGTTTGTACGTCTGCCTCACAATAGGAAGTTCCTGGGTTCAAATCCAGGCTCGGGATCTTTCTGTGTGGAGTTTGCATGTTCTCCCCGTGAATGCGTGGGTTCCCTCCGTGTACTCCGGCTTCCTCCCACCTCCAAAGACATGCACCTGGGGATAGGCCCCTCCCACCTCCAAAGACATGCACCTGGGGATAGGCCCCTCCCACCTCCAAAGTTATGCACCTGGGGATAGGCCCCTCCTACCTCCAAAGACTTGCACCTGGGGATAGGCTCCTCCCACCTTCAAAGACATGCACCTGGGGATAGGCTCCTCCCACTTCCAAAAACACGCACCTGTGGATAGGCTCCTCCCACCTCCAAAGATATGCACCTGGGGATAAGCCCCTCCCACCTCCAAAAATATGCACCTGGGGATAGGCCCCTCCCACCTCCAAAGACATGCGCCTGGGGATAGGCCCCTCCCACCTCCAAAGACATGCACCTGGGGATAGGCCCCTCCCACCTCCAAAGTTATGCACCTGGGGATAGGCCCCTCCTACCTCCAAAGACTTGCACCTGGGGATAGGCTCCTCCCACCTTCAAAGACATGCACCTGGGGATAGGCTCCTCCCACTTCCAAAAACACGCACCTGTGGATAGGCTCCTCCCACCTCCAAAGATATGCACCTGGGGATAAGCCCCTCCCACCTCCAAAAATATGCACCTGGGGATAGGCCCCTCCCACCTCCAAAGACATGCGCCTGGGGATAGGCCCCTCCCACCTCCAAAGACATGCACCTGGGGATAGGTTGATTGGCAACACTAAATGGTCCCTAGTGTGTGAATGTTGTCTGTCTATCTGTGTTGGCCCTGTGATGAGGTGGCGACTTGTCCAGGGTGTACCCCGCCTTCCGCCCGATTGTAGCTGAAATAGGCACCAGCGACCCCAAAAGGGAATAAGCGGTAGAAAATTGATGGATGGATGGATAATTGGAGCCTTGAATAGGTCAATAATTCATAATGATATTGATTTTGATTCATTATTATTTTTTAAAGAAAGAAACAGCCTACTTTGTGTTATTAGAGTAAACATTGCAGCATTTTATTGTTAAATTTCACCTGTTAGCTCTTTTATATCACTTTTTACATTTTAAACATTTTTCAATCGTATTTTTAAAATGTGCCGTGGGGCCGTTAAAAAATGACCTGTGGGCCACAAATGGCCCCCAAGCCGCACTTTGGACACCCCTGGCTTAAACCAAATACTTTTTTTTTTTGTTTGACACAAATAAAATAATGTTTAGGGCCCCAATGTAGCCAGGGGCCCCCAGGCAGCCTGCATGGATGTCAGTGTGTGGCAGAGATGAACACACACACACACACACACACACACACACACACAAACACACACACACACACACACACACACGCACACACAGAGTCAGGAAATCGCTTGTAGAATTCATTTCCTTTTCCTGTTTGCCAAGGAAGAAGGGGGCGGGACAAGCCAAGCAGTCTCTAACTCCCACTTTTCTTATGTTCTTCATTTTAGTAACAATTGCTCTTATGTTCTCAGCAGCAAGCTCATACCGTGTCCAAAGTGTGGCACACGGGCCACTTGCAGCACGCACACTATTTTTGAACGGCTAAAAAGTGTACAAACCTTGTTTCCGTATGAGTTGGGAAATTGTGTTAGATGTAAATATAAACAGAATACAATGATTTGCAAATCCTTTTCAAGCCATATTCAGTTGAATATGCTACAAAGACAACATATTTGATGTTCAAACTCATAAACTTGATTTTTTTTTTGCAAATAATAATCAACTTACAATTTCCTGTCTAGAACACGTGACAAAGTAGTTGGGAAAGGGCATGTTCACCACTGTGTTACATCACCTTTTCTTTGAACAACACTCAATAAACGTTTGGGAACTGAGGAAACTAATTGTTGAAGCTTTGAAAGTGGAATTCTTTCCCATTCTTGTTTTATGTAGAGCTTCAGTCCTTCAACAGTCCGGGGTCTCCACTGTCGTATTTTACGCTTCATAATGTGCCACACATTTTCCATGGAAGACAGGTCTGGACTGCAGGCGGGCCAGGAAAGTACCCGGACTCTTTTTTTACGAAGCTACGCTGTTGTACAAATGCTGAATGTGGCTTGGCATTGTCTTGCTGAAATAAGCAGGGGCGTCCATGAAAAAGAGGGCACTTAGATCGCAGCTTATGTTGTTCCAAAAGCTGTATGTACCTTTCAGCATTAATGGTGCCTTCACAGATGTGTAAGTTACCCATGCCTTGGGCACTAATGCACCCCCATACCATCACACATGCTGGCTTTTACACTTTGCGTTGATAACAGTCTGGATGGTTCGCTTCCCATTTGGTACGGATGACACGATGTCCACTATTCCCAAAAACAATTTGAAATGTGGATTCGTCAGACCACAGAACACTTTTCCACTTTGCATCAGTCCATCTTAGATGATCTCGGGCCCAGAGAAGCTGGCGGTGTTTCTGGATGTTGTTGATAAATGGCTTCCGCTTTGCATAGTAGAGCTTTAACTTGCTCTTACAGATGTAGCGACCAACTGTATTTAGTGACAGTGGTTTTCTGGAATGTTCCTGAGCCCATGTGGTGATATCCTTTAGAGATTGATGTTAGTTTTTAATACAGTGCCGTCTGAGGGATGGAAGGTCACGGTCATTCAATGTTGGTTTCCGGCCATGCCGCTTACGTGGAGTTATTTCTCCAGATTCTCTGAACCTTTTGATGATATTATGGAGCGTAGATGTTGAAATCCCTAAATTTCTTGCAATTGCACTTTGAGAAAGGTTGTTCTTAAACTGTTTGACTATCTGCTCACACAGTTGTGGACAAAGGGGTGTACCTCGCCCCATCCTTTCTTGTGAAAGACTGAGCATTTTTGGGAAGCTGTTTTTATACCCAATCATGACACCCACCTGTTCCCAATTAGCCTGCACACCTGTGGGATGTTCCAAATAAGTGTTTGATGAGCATTCCTCCACTTTATCAGTATTTATTGCCACCTTTCCCAACTTCTTTGTCACGTGTTGCTGGCATCAAATTGTAAAGTTAATTATTATTTGCACACAAAAAAAGCGTTTATGAGTTTGAACATCAAATATGTTGTCTTTGTAGCATATTCAACTGAATATGGCTTGAAAAAGATTTGCAAATCATTGTATTCTGTTTATATTTACATCTAACACAATTTCCCAACTCATATGGAAACGGGGGTTGTGTATATATATATATATATATATATATATATATATATATATATATATATATATATGTATATATATATATGTATATATATATATATATATATATATATATATATATATATATATATCTATACATACAGTCAAGAAAATAAGTCACCAGTCGTGCTGCACCAGCCGTCAGTCACCAGTCACCAGTCGCCAGTCACCAGGTGTCAGTCACCAGTCGTGCGGCACCAGTCGCCAGTCGTCAGTCGCCAGTCGTCAGTCGCCAGTTGTCAGTCACCAGTCGTGCTGCACCAGTTGTCAGTCACCAGTCGTCAGTCGCCAGTTGTCAGTCACCAGTTGTCAGTCACCAGTCGCCAGTCGCCAGTCACCAGTTGTCAGTCACCTGTCGTGCTGCAGCAGTCGTCAGTCGCCAGTTGTCAGTCGCCTGTCACCAGTTGTCAATCGCCAGTCACCAGTTGTCAGTCACCAGTCGTGCTGCACCAGTCGTCAGTCGCCAGTCTTCAGTCGCCAGTCACCAGTTGTCAGTCACCAGTCGTCAGTCGCCAGTCGCCAGTCACCAGTTGTCGGTTACCAGTCGTGCTGCAGCAGTCGTCAGTCGCCAGTCGTCAGTCGCCAGTCGTCAGTCGCCAGTCGTCAGTCGCCAGTCACCAGTTGTCAGTCGCCAGTTGTCAGTCACCAGTCGTCAGTCGCCAGTCGTCAGTCACCAGTCGCCAGTCGCCAGTCACCAGTTGTCGGTTACCAGTCGTGCTGCAGCAGTCGTCAGTCACCAGTCGTCAGTCGCCAGTCGCCAGTCGTCAGTCGCCAGTCGCCAGTCACCAGTTGTCAGTCACCAGTCGTGCTGCACCAGTCGTCAGTCGCCAGTCTTCAGTCGCCAGTCACCAGTTGTCAGTCACCAGTCGTCAGTCGCCAGTCGTCAGTCACCAGTCGCCAGTCACCAGTTGTCGGTTACCAGTCGTGCTGCAGCAGTCGTCAGTCGCCAGTCGTCAGTCGCCAGTCGTCAGTCGCCAGTCACCAGTTGTCAGTCACCAGTTGTGCTGCACCAGTCGTCAGTCGCCAGTCGCCAGTTGTCAGTCGCCTGTCACCAGTTGTCAGTCGCCAGTCACCAGTTGTCAGTCACCAGTCGTGCTTCACCAGTCGTCAGTCGCCAGTCTTCAGTCGCCAGTCACCAGTTGTCAGTCGCCAGTCACCAGTTGTCAGTCACCAGTCGTCAGTCGCCAGTCGTCAGTCACCAGTCGCCAGTCGCCAGTCACCAGTCGCCAGTCACCAGTTGTCAGTCACCAGTCGTGCTGCACCAGTCGCCAGTCGTCAGTCACCAGTCGCCAGTCGTCAGTTGTCAGTTACCAGTCGTGCTGCACCAGTCGCCAGTCGTCAGTCACCAGTCATCAGTCACCAGTCGCCAGTCGCCAGTTGTCAGTCACCAGTTGTGCTGCACCAGTCGCCAGTCGTCAGTCACCAGTCGCCAGTCGTCAGTTGTCAGTTACCAGTCGTGCTGCACCAGTCGCCAGTCGTCAGTCACCAGTCATCAGTCACCAGTCGCCAGTCGCCAGTTGTCAGTCACCAGTCGTGCTGCACCAGTCGCCAGTCGTCAGTCACCAGTCGCCAGTCGTCAGTTGTCAGTTACCAGTCGTGCTGCACCAGTCACCAGTCGCCAGTCGTCAGTTACCAGTCGTGCTGCACCAGTCACCAGTCGCCAGTCGTCAGTTACCAGTCGTGCTGCACCAGTCGCCAGTCGTCAGTTGTCAGTTACCAGTCGTGCTGCACCAGTCACCAGTCGCCAGTCGTCAGTTACCAGTCGTGCTGCACCAGTCGCCAGTCGTCAGTCAGCAGTCGCCAGTCGCCAGTTGTCAGTCACCAGTTGTGCTGCACCAGTCGCCAGTCGCCAGTCGCCAGTCGCCAGTCGTCAGTCGCCAGAGACCAGAGACAACTCACTGTTGATGATGGAGATGTCTCGGTCCTTGTAGTACTCAGCCAGCGTGACGGAGGATCCAGAAAGGGAGGCCACGGTTCTGACGGTGCGGCTGCTGTCGGCACAGTCCAGGTAAGTGGCGCCATTCGCCCACGTGACTCCGCCTCCTCCTACCCCTCCGCTCGGACCAGCCTGGACGCTGAAGGAGTCCGGCGTGGTGTCCCGGCAGTAGGACTTGTAGACCCACTGCACCACGGGCGTGCGCAGGGAGACGCTGGTGTACTGACACGGCAGCACCGCCACCTGGAACAACACCGCGTACTTCTTCTGCTCGCGCACAAACACGTGGACGCCACCGCCGGGCTGAGGCAGGACACCTGTGGGAGGGAAAACAAATAGTGTGTAGTGTTAGCGGGCGTGGGATTTACCAAGACTGGTGCAGGCGCCCTCCACTTATATCAGTAACAGCACAGGGAGACTACCAAGGAACACAATCCAGGACTTTTTATATCAAAATATACCACATTAGCTCAAATGCTAACATACAAAGTTAGCAGGCTGACGGTGTAACAGCTAGATGGCTTTAAGTCACGGAATCCATGATTATTAGACTAAAAAGTGTTAGCTGAAATTCTAACCTAAAATGCTAACGTTTCCATGCTTACAGGGGAACAATTAGCATACTTTTAAAGCAACAAAATCAACAATTTGGTCAAAACGTATCAAATGCGCTAAATTGCAGGCAAAGAAAAACATTAGCATTGTAATGTTAGCATGGCAACATGTGAGGGCTAGTCAGGGAATCCATGATTATTAAACTAAAAAGTACAGATAAAGCTGAAATGCTAACATAAAATGCTAACATTTCCATGCTAGCAGGAGAACAACTAGCATACTTTTAGGGCAACAAAATCAAAAATTTGGTCAAAACGTATCAAATATGCTAAATTGCAAGCAAAGAAAAACATTAGCATTGTAATGTTAGCATGGCAACATGTGAGGATTAGTAGACTTGTAAAATGGTGTCAAGTCAGGGAATCCATGATTATTCAACTAAAAAGTACAGATAAAGCTGAAATGCTAACATAAAATGCTAACATTTCCATGCTAGCAGGAGAACAACCAGCATACTTTTAGGGCAACAAAATCAAAAATTTGGTCAAAACGTATCAAATATGCTAAATTGCAAGCAAAGAAAAACATTAGCATTGTAATGTTAGCATGGCAACATGTGAGGGCTAGCAGACTTGTAAAATGGTGTCAAGTCAGGGAATCCATGATTATTCAACTAAAAAGTACAGATAAAGCTGAAATGCTAACATAAAATGCTAACATTTCCATGCTAACAGGAGAACAACCAGCATACTTTTAGGGCAACAAAATCAAAAATTTGGTCAAAACGTATCAAATATGCTAAATTGCAAGCAAAGAAAAACATTAGCATTGTAATGTTAGCATGGCAACATGTGAGGGCTAGCAGACTTGTAAAATGGTGTCAAGTCAGGGAATCCATGATTATTCGACTAAAAAGTACAGCTTAAGCTAAAATGCTAACATAAAATGCTAACATTTCCATGCTAAAAGGAGAACAACTAGCATACTTTTAGGGCAACAAAATCAAAAATTTGGTCAAAACGTATCAAATATGCTAAATTGCAAGCAAAAAAAACATTAGCATTGTAATGTTAGCATGGCAACATGTGAGGGCTAGCAGACTTGTAAAATGGTGTCAAGTCAGGGAATCCATGATTATTCAACTAAAAAAGTACAGATGAAGCTGAAATGCTAACATAAAATGCTAACATTTCCATCCTAGATGGAGAACAACTAGCATACTTTTAGAGCAACAAAATCAAAAATTTGGTCAAAACGTATCAAATATGCTAAATTGCAAGCAAAGAAAAACATTAGCATTGTACTGTTAGCATGGCAACATGTGAGGGCTAGCAGACTTGTAAAATGGTGTCAAGTCAGGGAATCCATGATTATTCAACTAAAAAGTACAGATAAAGCTGAAATGCTAACATAAAATGCTAACATTTCCATGCTAACAGGAGAACAACTAGCATACTTTTAGGGCAACAAAATCAAAAATTTGGTCAAAACGTATCACATATGCTAAATTGCAAGCAAAGAAAAACATTAGCATTGTAACTTTAGCATGGCAACATGTGAGGGCTAGCAGACTTGTAAAATGGTGTCAAGTCAGGGAATCCATGATTATTCAACTAAAAAGTACAGATAAAGCTGAAATGCTAACATAAAATGCTAACATTTCCATGCTAACAGGAGAACAACTAGCATACTTTTAGGGCAACAAAATCAAAAATTTGGTCAAAACGTATCAAATATGCTAAATTGCAAGCAAAGAAAAACATTAGCATTGTACTGTTAGCATGGCAACATGTGAGGGCTAGCAGACTTGTAAAATGGTGTAAAGTCAGGGAATCCATGATTATTCAACTAAAAAGTACAGATAAAGCTGAAATGCTAACATAAAATGCTAACATTTCCATGCTAACAGGAGAACAACTAGCATACTTTTAGGGCAACAAAATCAAAAATTTGGTCAAAACGTATCAAATATGCTAAATTGCAAGCAAAGAAAAACATTAGCATTGTAACTTTAGCATGGCAACATGTGAGGGCTAGCAGACTTGTAAAATGGTGTCAAGTCAGGGAATCCATGATTATTCAACTAAAAAGTACAGATAAAGCTGAAATGCTAACATAAAATGCTAACATTTCCATGCTAACAGGAGAACAACTAGCATACTTTTAGGGCAACAAAATCAAAAATTTGGTCAAAACGTATCAAATATGCTAAATTGCAAGCAAAGAAAAACATTAGCATTGTAATGTTAGCATGGCAACATGTGAGGGCTAGCACACTTGTAAAATGGTGTCAAGTCAGGGAATCCATGATTATTCAACTAAAAAGTACAGATAAAGCTGAAATGCTAACATAAAATGCTAACATTTCCATGTTAGCAGGAGAACAACTAGCATACTTTTAGGGCAACAAAATCAAAAATTTGGTCAAAACGTATCAAATATGCTAAATTGCAAGCAAAGAAAAACATTAGCATTGTAATGTTAGCATGGCAACATGTGAGGGCTAGCAGACTTGTAAAATGGTGTCAAGTCAGGGAATCCATGATTATTCAACTAAAAAGTACAGATAAAGCTGAAATGCTAACATAAAATGCTAAAATTTCCATGCTAACAGGAGAACAACTAGCATACTTTTAGGGCAACAAAATCAAAAATTTGGTCAAAACGTATCAAATATGCTATATTGCAGGCTAAGAAAAACATTAGCATTGTAATGTTAGCATGTCAACATGTGAGGGCTAGCAGACTTGTAAAATGGTGTCAAGTCAGGGAATCCATGATTATTCAACTAAAAAGTACAGATTAAGCTAAAATGCTAACAATTCCATGGTAACAGGAGAACAACTAGCATACTTTTAGGGGGGCAACAAAATCAAAAATTTGGTCAAAACGTATCAAATATGCTAAATTGCAAGCAAAGAAAAACATTAGCATTGTAATGTTAGCATGGCAACATGTGAGGGCTAGCAGACTTGTAAAATGGTGTCAAGTCAGGGAATCCATGATTATTCAACTAAAAAGTACAGATAAAGCTGAAATGCTAACATAAAATGCTAACATGTCCATGTTAGCAGGAGAACAACTAGCATACTTTTAGGGCAACAAAATCAAAAATTTGGTCAAAATGTATCAAATATGCTAAATTGCAAGCAAAGAAAAACATTAGCATTGTAACTTTAGCATGGCAACATGTGAGGGCTAGCAGACTTGTAAAATGGTGTCAAGTCAGGGAATCCATGATTATTCAACTAAAAAGTACAGATAAAGCTGAAATGCTAACATAAAATGCTAACATTTCCATGCTAACAGGAGAACAACTAGCATACTTTTAGGGCAACAAAATCAAAAATTTGGTCAAAACGTATCAAATATGCTAAATTGCAAGCAAAGAAAAACATTAGCATTGTAATGTTAGCATGGCAACATGTGAGGGCTAGCAGACTTGTAAAATGGTGTCAAGTCAGGGAATCCATGATTATTCAACTAAAAAGTACAGATAAAGCTGAAATGCTAACATAAAATGCTAACATTTCCATGCTAACAGGAGAACAACTAGCATACTTTTAGGGCAACAAAATCAAAAATTTGGTCAAAACGTATCAAATATGCTAAATTGCAGGCAAAGAAAAACATTAGCATTGTAATGTTAGCATGTCAACATGTGAGGGCTAGCAGACTTGTAAAATGGTGTCAAGTCAGGGAATCCATGATTATTCAACTAAAAAGTACAGATTAAGCTAAAATGCTAACAATTCCATGCTAACAGGAGAACAACTAGCACACTTTTAGGGCAACAAAATCAAAAATTTGGTCAAAACGTATCAAATATGCTAAATTGCAGGCAAAGAAAAACATTAGCATTGTAATGTTAGCATGGCAACATGTGAGGGCTAGCAGACTTGTAAAATGGTGTCAAGTCAGGGAATCCATGATTATTCAACTAAAAAGTACAGATAAAGCTGAAATGCTAACATAAAATGCTAACATTTCCATGCTAACAGGAGAACAACTAGCATACTTTTAGGGCAACAAAATCAAAAATTTGGTCAAAACGTATCAAATATGCTAAATTGCAGGCAAAGAAAAACATTAGCATTGTAATGTTAGCATGGCAACATGTGAGAGCTAGTAGACATGTAAAATGGTGTCAAGTCAGGGAATCCATGATTATTCAACTAGAAAGTACAGATTAAGCTAAAATGCTAACAATTCCATGCTAACAGGAGAACAACTAGCACACTTTTAGGGCAACAAAATCAAAAATTTGGTCAAAACGTATCAAATATGCTAAATTGCAGGCAAAGAAAAACATTAGCATTGTAATGTTAGCATGTCAACATGTGAGGGCTAGCAGACTTGTAAAATGGTGTCAAGTCAGGGAATCCATGATTATTCAACTAAAAAGTACAGATAAAGCTGAAATGCTAACATAACATTTCCATGCTAACAGGAGAACAACTAGCATCAGATAAAGCTGAAATGCTAACATAAAATGCTAACATTAACCTGCTAACAGGAGAACAACTAGCATACTTTTAGGGCAACAAAATCAAAAATTTGGTCAAAACCTATCAAATGCGCTAAATTGCAAGCAAAGAAAAACATTAGCATTGTAATGTTAGCATGTCAACATGTGAGGGCTAGCAGACTTGTAAAATGGTGTCAAGTCAGGGAATCCATGATTATTCAACTAAAAAGTACAGATTAAGCTAAAATGCTAACATAAAATGCTAACATAAAATGCTAACATTTCCATCCTAGCAGGAGAACAACTAGCATACTTTTAGGGCAACAAAATCAAAAATTTGGTCAAAACGTATCAAATATGCTAAATTGCAAGCAAAGAAAAGCATTAGCATTGTAATGTTAGCATGTCAACAGGCAACAGCTAGCATGCTTTTACCACGGTGCTAAGTAACGACAGCCATGATTGCGAGGTTAAAAAGTATAAAATGACTCATTTACTGTACTTATTTGGTAAATAATAGTACAAACCCCGTTTCCATATGAGTTGGGAAATTGTGTTATTGTAAATATAAACAGAATACAATGATTTGCAAATCCTTTTCAACCCATATTCAGTTGAATATTTTACCATCTACGGTCCGTAAAATCATCAAAAAGTTCAGAGAATCTGGAGAAATCACTGCACGTAAGCGATGATATTACGGACTTTTGATCCCTCAGGCGGTACTGCATCAAAAACCAGCATCAGTGTGTAAAGGATATCACCACACGGGCTCAGGAACACTTCATAAAACCACTGTCAGTAACTACAGTTGGTCGCTACATCTGTAAGTGCAAGTTAAAACTCTACTATGCAAAGCAAAACCCATTTATCAACAACACCCAGAAACGCCGCCGGCTTCTCTGGGCCCGAGATCATCTAAGATGGACTGATGCAAAGTGGAAAAGTGTTCTGTGGTCTGATGAGTCCACATTTCAAATTATATTTGGAAACTGTGGACGTGGTGTCCTCCGGAACAAAGAGGAAAATAACCATCTGGATTGTTATAGGTGCAAAGTTGAAAAGCCAGCATGTGTGAAGTGAAGTGAATTATATTTATATAGCGCTTTTTCTCTAGTGACTCAAAGCTATTTACATAGTGAAACCCAATATCTAAGTTACATTCAAACCAGTGTGGGTGGCACTGGGAGCAGGTGGGTAAAGTGTCTTGCCCAAGGACACAACGGCAGTGACTAGAATGGCGGAAGCGGGAATCGAACCTGCAACCCTCAAGTTGCTGGCACGGCCACTCTACCAACCGAGCTAAACCTGTGTGATGGTATGGGGGTGTATTAGTGCCCAAGGCATGGGTAACTTACACATCTGTGAAGGCACCATTAATGCTGAAAGGTACATACAGGTTTTGGAGCAACATATGTTGTCATCATGGACGCCCCTGCTTATTTCAGCAAGACAAGTGTTACAACAGCGTGGCTTCGTCGTAAAAGAGTGCGGGTACTTTCCTGGCCCGCCTGCAGTCCAGACCTGTCTCCCATGGAAAATGTGTGAAGCGTAAAATAGGACAGCGGAGACCCCGGACTGTTGAAGGACTGAAGCTCCACATAAAACAAGAATGGGAAAGAATTCCACTTTCAAAGCTTCAACAATTAGTTTCCTCAGTTCCCAAACGTTTATTGAGTGTTGTTAAAGGAAAAGGTGATGTAACACAGTGGTGAACATGCCCTTTCCCAACTACTTTGGCACGTTTATGAGTTTGAACATCAAATATGGGTTGAAAATGATTTGCAAATAATTGTATTCTGTTTATTTTTACATCTAACACAATTTCCCAACTCAAACGGAAACGGGGTTTGTGTATAAAACATTCAGAAGAGTCTTACTGGTATTTTGAAATACATAAAAATATAAAAGAAAACTTCTTCAGCAACAAAGATAATGACTTTGATGTTGGATCAAACAAATCTTTTATGTGTGTGTGCTGATGTAATATTACTTGCTTATTATATTATATTCCTGCCTAGTATTCATATGTAGAAAGTACACACTATGTTTAAAGTGGAAATTTGTGCTAACAAAATATTGTATTGTTTAATTTGACACATATTGAGTACAATACTGACATTATTGTGTAGCAAAAAGTCAACATAATTGCTTTATTAAAGTGTTTTTATCTACAAAATAAGAGTATTAAAGTCACGCAGGAGAGAAATAAAAGTTTTTTCAGCGACATAATTCCACTTTTGACCTTCTTTCCTGAATAAACCTGATAAACGTGATCCGACAAGTTGAGACAATTGGTGCTGAAATGTTGAATCCAATCAAAGTTGGACTTGAAGAGACTTCGTCAACCTGTTCTTCGCAGTCACTTACCGGACAAAACCACGATTAACATCCACATCTTTCCCATCCAAAACATTTTCCACTCGCTGGAATTGAGTCCTATTTGATCCAAATGGAAGTTTCTACGGTCCTTTCGCTTCCGTTTCATCCTTTAATCCTTCTTGTTTTACTCCAACGAGTACTTGCTGCTACATAACGGTACGCATGCGTCAAGCTGACACTTTTACACGCTTCCTACAAAGGACTTTCACAATAAGAGATTAACGATCGTACCACGGAGTACTTGCTGTTACACTTCTGGATAGCATCAAGCTGACACTTTTACACACTTCCTGCAAGGTACTTTCACAATAAGAGATGGACGATTGTACCACGGAGTACTTGCTGCTACACTCCGGGGCAGCAACAAGCTGGCATATTAACACACTTCCTGCAAGACATTTTCACAATAAGAGATGGACGATTGTACCACAGGGTGCCTGCCGCTACATAACCCTACACTTCGGGATAGCATCAAGCTGGCATATTGACTCACTTCCTGCAAGGGACTTTCACAATAAGAGATGAACGATCGTACCACGGAGTACTTGCTGCTTCACTTGGGGATAGCATCAAGCTGACACTTTTACACGCTTCCTGCAAGGGACTTTCATAATAAGAGATGAACGATCGTACCACAGAGTACTTGCTGCTTCACTTCGGGATAGCAACAAACTGACATATTGACTCACTTCCTGTAAGGGAGTTTCACAATAAGAGATGGACGATTGCACCACGGAGTACTTGCTGCTACACTTTGGGATAGCATCAAGCTGGCATATTGACTCACTTCCTGCAAGGGACTTTCACAATAAAAGATGAACGATCGTACCACGGAGTACTTGCTACTTCACTTCGGGATAGCATCAAACTGACATATTGACTCACTTCCTGTAAGGGATTTTTGCGATAAGAGATGAACGATCGTACCACGGAGTACTTGCTGCTACACTCCGGGATAGCATCAAGCTGACACTTTTACACACTTCCTGCAAGGGACTTTCACAATAAGAGATTAACGATCGTAGCACGGAGTACTTGCTGCTACACTTCGGGACAGCAACAAGCTGGCATATTAACACACTTCCTGCAAGACATTTTCACAATAAGAGATGGACGATTGTACCACAGCGTGCCTGCCGCTACATAACCCTACACTTCGGGATAGCATCAAGCTGGCATATTGACTCACTTCCTGCAAGGGACTTTCACAATAAGAGGTGAACGATCGTACCACGGAGTACTTGCTGCTTCACTTGGGGATAGCATCAAGCTGACACTTTTACACGCTTCCTGCAAGGGACTTTCATAATAAGAGATGAACGATCGTACCACAGAGTACTTGCTGCTTCACTTCGGGATAGCATCAAGCTGGCATATTGACTCACTTCCTGCAAGGGACTTTCACAATAAGATATTAACGATTGTACCACGGAGTACTTGCTGCTACACTTGGGGATAGCATCAAGCTGACACTTTTACACACTTCCTGCAAGGGACTTTCACAATAAGATATTAACGATTGTACCACGGAGTACTTGCTGCTACACTTGGGGATAGCATCAAGCTGACACTTTTACACACTTCCTGCAAGGGACTTTCACAATAAGAGATGAACGATCGTACCACGGCGTACTTGCTGCTACACTTCGGGACAGCAACAAGCTGGCATATTAACACACTTCCTGCAAGACATTTTCACAATAAGAGATGGACGATTGTACCACAGCGTACCTGCCGCTACATAACCCTACACTTTGGGATAGCATCAAGCTGGCATATTGACTCACTTCCTGTAAGGGACTTTCACAATAAGAGATGAACGATCGTACCACGGAGTACTTGCTGCTACACTTCGGGATAGCATCAAACTGACATATTGACTCACTTCCTGTAAGGGACTTTCACAATAAGAGATGAACGATCGTACCACGGAGTACTTGCTGCTACACTTCGGGATAGCATCAAGCTGGCATATTGACTCACTTCCTGCAAGGGACTTTCACAATAAGATATTAACGATTGTACCACGGAGTACTTGCTGCTACACTTGGGGATAGCATCAAACTGACATATTGACTCACTTCCTGTAAGGGATTTTCGCGATAAGAGATGGACGATTGTACCACGGAGTACTTGCTGCTACACTTTGGGATAGCATCAAGCTGGCATATTGACTCACTTCCTGCAAGGGACTTTCACAATAAGAGATGAACGATCGTACCACGGAGTACTTGCTGCTACACTTGGGGATAGCATCAAGCTGACACTTTTACACGCTTCCTGCAAGGGACTTTCACAATAAGAGATGAACGATCGTACCACGGAGTACTTGCTGCTACATTTCGGGATAGCATCAGGCTGACACTTTCACACACTTCCTGCAAGGGACTTTCACAATAAGAGATGAACGATTGTACCACGGAGTACTTGCTGTTACACTTCGGGATAGCATCAAACTGACATATTGACTCACTTCCTGTAAGGGATTTTCACAATAAGAGATGGACGATTGCACCACGGAGTACTTGCTGCTACACTTTGGGATAGCATCAAGCTGGCATATTGACTCACTTCCTGCAAGGGACTTTCACAATAAGAGATGAACGATCGTACCACGGAGTACTTGCTACTTCACTTCGGGATAGCATCAAACTGACATATTGACTCACTTCCTGTAAGGGATTTTCGCGATAAGAGATGGACGATTGTACCACGGAGTACTTGCTGCTACACTTTGGGATAGCATCAAGCTGGCATATTAACGCACTTCCTGCAAGGGACTTTCACAATAAGAGATGAACGATCGTACCACGGAGTACTTGCTGTCACACTCCGGGATAGCATCAAGCTGACACTTTTAGACACTTCCTGCAAGGTACTTTCACAATAATAGATTAACGATTGTACCACGGAGTACTTGCTGTTACACTCCGGGACAACAACAAGCTGGCATATTAACACACTTCCTGCAAGACATTTTCACAATAAGAGATGGACGATTGTACCACAGCGTACCTGCCGCTACATAACCCTACACTTCGGGATAGCATCAAGCTGGCATATTGACTCACTTCCTGCAAGGGACTTTCACAATAAGAGATGAACGATCGTACCACGGAGTACTTGCTGCTACACTTCGGGATAGCATCAAGCTAACACTTTTACACGCTTCCCGCAAGGGACTTTCACAATAAGAGATGAACGATCGTACCACGGTGTACTTGCTGCTTCACTTCGGGATAGCATCAAGCTGGCATATTGACTCACTTCCTGCAAGGGACTTTCACAATAAGATATTAACGATTGTACCACGGAGTACTTGCTGCTACACTTCGGGATAGCATCAAACTGACATATTGACTCACTTCCTGCAAGGGACTTTCACAATAAGAGATGAACGATCGTACCACGGAGTACTTGCTGCTTCACTTCGGGATAGCATCAAACTGGCATATTGACTCACTTCCTGTAAGGGATTTTCAAGATAAGAGTATAACAATTGTACTATGGCGTACTTGCTGCGACATCACGGTACACCTCGGGGTAGCTTCAAGCTGGCACATTTACACACTTCCTGCAATAGAATTTCACAATAAGAGATTAACGATTGCATTCCAGTGTGTTGACGGACCAATGTGAGAATACCGTCTCTTCCTGCGGGGTATTTCACAATAATTGTACAGTAGCCAACAAATATACATATTTCTTACGGTGTATTTTCACAATTAGAGCACACGACTGCATGTTCTGCTATGAGAATGATGGCGTCATGTGATTCATTTGACAATGTTAGAGGGGAGACACTGCCCTCTAGTGTTCATTGATCAGAATAGCGGGTATTTTTCCAGATGATTGCAGCAGAACCACATCTATCTTTGGAATGTGACCAAAGTTGACAGAAAAATTAATATTCATAATTTTCTACCGCCTGTCATAAATAATAATACATGTTAAATTATACTAAAATAAGATAAGCTGATTAAAACTATATTCAAAAGCAAATTAATTAAACCCATCCATCCATTTTCTACCGCTTAAAGGCCTACTGAAAGCCACTACTAGCCACCACACAGTCTGATAGTTTATATATCAATGATGAAATATTAACATTGCAACACATTTAGTTTACTAAATTGCAATTTTAAATTTCCCGCCGAGTTTCTCGTTGAAAATGTCGCGGAACGATCAATCGATGTTTATTTATATAGCCCTAAATCACAAATGTCTCAAAGGGCTGCACAAACCAGTATTGCAGCTTGCTTCAACTTTGTGTTTTTTATAAACATAGATTATATATATTTATGTAGACTAAACGTACACATATGAACATAGACTTTATTGCCAAAAGTATGGTGTCCAGCCATCCAAATGATGAGAATCACTAATCACTTGGCCTGGTGTATCGAATCAAGCACTTAGACATGAAGACTGTTTCTACAAACATTTGAGAAAGAATGGGCCGCTCTCAGTGATTTCCAGCATGGAACTGTCACAGGATGCCACCTGTGCAACAAATCCAGTCCTGACATTTCCTCACTCCTTAAATATTCCAAAGTCAACTTTATTCTAAGAAAAGTGAAGAGTTTGGGAACAACAGCAACTCAGCCACCAGGTGGTAGGCCAGGTAAACTGACGGAGAGGTCAGCATAGTCCAAAGACTTGCTCCAAACTTCCAATTAGCCCACGTACAGTATGCAGAGAGCTCCATGGAATGGGTTTCCATGGCCGAGCAGTTGCATCTAAGCCATACATCGCCAAGTCCAATGCAAAGCGAGGGATGCAGTGGTGTAAAGGACATCACCACTGGACTCTAGAGCAGTGGAGACACTTTCTCTGGACTGATGAATCACACTTTTCCATCTGGCAATCTGATGGACCAGTCTGGGTTTGGAGGTTGCCAGGAGAACGCTACATTTCGGACTGCATTGTGCCGATGTGAAATTTGGTGGAGGAAGAATTATGGTGTGGGGTTGTTTTTCAGGAGTTGGGCTTGACCCCTTAGTTCCAGTGAAAAACTTTGAAACATTTTGGACAATTCCATACTCCCGACCTTGTGGGAACAGTTTGGAGCGGGCCCCTTCCTCTTCCAACACCAGTGTACAAAGCAAGGTCCATAAAGACATGGATGAACTTGACTGGCCTGCACAGAGTCCTGACGTGAACCTAGTAGAACACCTTTGGGAGACTGAGAGCCAGGCCTTCTCCGCCAACATCAGTGTGTGACCTCGCCAATGCGCTTTTGGAAGAATATTGCTATAAGACACTCCGCAACCTTGTGGACAGCCTTGCCAGAAGAGTTGAAGCTGTAATAGCTGCAAAAGGTCATATTGAACACTATGGGTTAGGAATGGGATGGCACTTCAACCTCATATGGTGTCCAAATACTTTTGGCAACAGTGTATGTATGTTTACATGTACATACATGACAATCTAGCATCAAGCTAACAAATATACATTTTTCCTGCAGATGATTTTCACAATAAAGGCGTACAAATAGTACTCTGTAGAGCAGGGGTCAGCAACCTTTTTGAAAGCAAGAGCTACTTCTTGGGTACTGATTAATGCCAAGGGCTACCAGTTGGATACACACTTCAATAAATTGCCAAAATAGTCAATTCGCTCAATTTACCTTTAATAAATAAATCTATATATATAAATGGGTATTTCTGTCTGTCGTTCCGTCGTACATTTTTTTTCCATTTACGGAAGGTTTTTTGTAGAGAATAAATTATGGAAAAAAAAACACTTAATTGATCGGTTTAAAAGAGGAGAAAACAGGAAAAAAAGAAAATTCAATTTCGAAACAGTTTGTGTTCAACTTCGACTCTTTAAAATTCAAAATTCAACCAAAAAAGAGAGGAAAAGTAGCTAATTCAAATCTTTTTTATTGAACATCATTAGAAAATTTTCCTGATTAAGAATAATTTTAGAATTTTGATGACATGTTTTAAATAAGTTAAAATCCAATCTGCACTTTGTTAGAATATATAACAAATTGGACCAAACTATATTTCTAACAAAGACAAATCATTATTTCTTCTAGATTTTACAGAACATTTTTAAAATAAATTCAAGACTTTGAAATAAGATTTAAATTTGATTCTACAGATTTTCTAGATTTGCCCAAATAATTTTTTTGAATTTTAATAAGTTTGAAGAAAAATTTCACAAATATTCTTCGTCGAAAAAACAGAAGCTAAAATTAAGAATTAAATTAAAATGTTTTATCATTTTTTACAAAAAAAAAAAAAAATACTTGAACATTGATTTAAATTGTCAGGAAAGAAGAGGAAGGAATTTAAAATGTAAAAAGGTATATGTGTTTAAAAATCCTAAAATCATTTTCAAGGTTGTACTTTTTCTCTAAAATAGTCTTTTTGAAAGTTATAAGGAAAGGAAAAAAAAAAATTTTTTTATTTAAACAAGTGAAGACCAAGTCTTTAAAATATTTTCTTGGATTTTCAAATTCTATTTGAGTTTTGTCTCTCTTAGAATTAAAAATGTCCAGCAAAGCGAGACCAGCTTGCTAGTAAATAAATACAATTTAAAAAATTAAGGCAGCTCACTGGTAAGTGCTGCTATTTGAGCTATTTTTAGAACTCATCTGGTCCTTACGGGCGACCTGGACTTGGTGACCTCTGCTGTACAGGAGTTCCATCGAGTGACTAATTGGACAAACTTTAAGGGGAGGAACCGTTCTCTCGCGCTCATTCTTCAGAATAGAGGATTTATTATATGTAACATTTCAACAGTACATTGTTGGACAAACAGCAAACAACTGACAGCAAAGCTAATGATACTGCAATACTTTGAAAACATCACAAATGTATTTGTTTCAATCGCAGTACATCAATGTTTGGAACCTGACAGGCAAAGTAAAAATGTACACACAATTAAAAACAATCAAAAAGAGTGCATTGTTGTATGGAAGTAAAAAGCCTGTACATGACATTGCTTGACGAGAAATGAACATATGGGACATAACTACAGCGTCGTTACTTAGGCTGCTGCCCCCGCGACCTGACTGTAGATAAGCAGAAGAGAACTACAGCTAATGGACAGTGAAGTACAGTGCTGTGAAACACTTTTTCTATAAAAGACGTCAAAGAGATAACGTTTACGTGAATAAAAACAAGTCCTAGCATGCAGGGCCGCTCCTAAATGAAATGTGGCCTCCTTGCCCCTTCACACTCCAATCATGTCAAACAATTTGACTCAAACCCAATTTGTTTTGGACCTCATTTACGGTTATTTTGGATGCGAAACAAGACATCAATGAGAAGATTAAATAGCAAATGTTTCAGTTTGAAATGTGCAGTTGTATTTCTTATCAGTGGCAGAGCAGGAAGGGGCTGGGGTTAATCAACTTTTTCCTGCAAAAGGAGGCGGGACCCTACGCACGGCGAGGGAACGTTAGAAGTTAGCGAGTTGTTGGAAATGCGTAGCCCGCCGCGCGTGCACCACGGTGTAAAAACAAGATGGAGGACGGCGGTTAACAAACCCCAGTGGCTTAGTCATCGTAGTCTCTTCTTGGCGGCTTGTTGGACGGGACGGGGGGCGCGTCACGGTCGTCGTAAGGTTCGTCGTAGCGAGCGTCATCGTGGTAGCGGCGGTCCTGAGCGCCACGCTCTGGGCGGTCGTCGTACCGCTCGCGGGAGTTGCCGTAGTCGCTGCGGCGGTCGTCGTCGTGGTGCTCGCGGCGGTCTGCGTACTTGTCGCGCGCGTCGGAATAATCGCTGCGGCGGTCGGTGTAGTCGCTGCGGCGGTCGGTGTAGTCGCTGCGGCCGTCATCGTAGTCGCTGTAGCGGTCGTCGTGGTCCCGGCGGGGGCTGGGGTCGCGTTGGCCTCGCCCCTCGGGCCGGTCACGAAGAGGCGCCCTCAAAGAGCGATCGTCGTCGTCGTCGTCGATACGTCGGTTGTTGGCTGCCTCGCCATTCCTGTCTGGTTCTTTGTCGGGGGGGCCTTCCTCACGAACTCTGCAAAGTGAACACGGCAGCGTCAAGTGACCTTCACGGTAGCATCACGTGACCTTCGCGGTAGCATCATGTGACCTTCGCGGCAGCGTTACGTGACCTTCGCGGCAGCTTCACGCGACCTTCCGTCACATATTGCTACAAAGCTGCACAGAAACTACCAAAACATTATAGTTGACATTTGGACACTTTTCGTTGCAACCAAGTGAAATGTTTGTGTGCTGGAAGATAGATGGAATACCGTATTTCCTTGAATTGCTGCCGGGGCGCTAATTAATTAAAAACCTCTTCTCACTCCGGCATTTACCAAAGGCATGCGGTAAATTAGGCCTGCGCTTATAAATTTGAGTGTGATGTAAGGATACCATCATGAAAAGCACATTTAATGAAAAAAAAAACGTTATTATGGTCTTACCTTTACTTATAAATGAAGTCCATGCGCAGCTCCTTCTGATCAAAAGCATCAATAACTTGTTTATAGAAGTCTTCCTTATCTTTCTTCAGTTTTAAAAGTCTCTCTGTCTCGATGGAGATCTTCCTTTATTACCTCCTGCTTCGATTGAAAGTCCAGTTTAGAAAACTGTCTTATTTTAGATATGTAATCCTCCATGTTAAAAGTGCAAGCGAGAGGAAAAAATAAACACACGCTGCTCACTCTTGCTGCTTGTTGTCACTTCTTCTGCAGCCGAGTAGTCGCAAGAAGGATCACTAGCGCCCTCTACCACCAGGAGGCGGGAGTCATTTAATGACTCATATTTGACACACGCAGCTACGGTATATTAATAAAACATAGCTGCTTACTGTTCTTTTTAGCATATTCAATAGCTTGGACCTTAAATCCTACTGGATAGCTCTTAATCTTCTTCCCTTTATGCGATTTCAAAATAGTTGAAATCAGCCTCCTCCATTTTGAAAATGATGACAGGTGAAGTGTCACTCATGACGTGACGAGTTTGACCCGGTGGAAATTCTAGGCATATACTAATTATTTGGCGAAACCAGTTCGACCTGGCGGAAATTCTAGGACATGCGCTAATAAAAATAATATTTTGCGAAAGGAGTTTGACCCGGCAGTAATTCTAGGCAGGCGCATACTATATACCCGGCGGCAATTCAAGGAAATACGGTAGTTGTGATTTCCCTCTCTGCATGAAAGTTTAAAAGTAGCATATATGAATGCAGTATGAAGAAGAATGTTTGAATGTAGACACATAGAATCATCATACTGCTGTCATTATTAATATAGTGGCAGGGGAAAGGGAAGTCTGGGTTTCCCTGCTTAGGCTGTTGCCCCCGCGACCCGACCTCGGATAAGCGGAAGAAGATGGATGGATGGATGCTAAAACAAAGTCAATCCATCCATCCATTTTCTACCGCTAATCCCGTTCTATCTCTGCTGCATTCAGGTGGAAGGCGCCGTACACCCTGGACAAGTCGCCATCTCATCGCAGGACCAACACAGTGGATGCGGGAAATATCGCTCAAAAGGAAGACATGAAACTGCTACAGGAAAATACCAAAACAAGAGAAAAAGCCACCAAAATAGGAGCACAAGACAAGAAGTAAAACAGCAATAAACTCCAAATAAGTCAGGGTGGGATGTGACAGTACACCTACTTTGAGACAAGAGCTATAGTCATGCATGTTTGCTTATGCTTTAAAGTCATATCCAACAATGACTTTTTATTGTCAACCGAGTTTCGTTTTTTAATATATATATATATATGTATATAAGTGTACAAATGTATATGTTTGATTTAAATGTTAAACTGTGTATATGAGACGTGTGCTACATATATGTTGCTTATATATTGTTTAAAAAAAAAGTAATATAAGTGAAGCATTTTTTAGATTTTATATATTTTGAACCTTGTTCTTGTTGTGATGGGGTAGGTTTATATAAGCGTTGCTTCAACCTACACCCTTTCGGCTCAATCATTGCTCAAATGAGTGTTTTTTTTTCTTTTTTGTTGTTGTTCTTTGTTTTATGTGAAGATTGCCAAAATAAATAAATAAATAAATGTATATATGCATCAAGTGTTCATTCAAGGCCTCCGCTTGGGATGGTTTCCTGCTGGCTCCGCTGTGAACGGGACTCTCGCTGCTGTGTTGAATCCGCTTTGGACTGGACTCTCGCGACTGTGTTGGATCCATTATGGATTGAACTTTCACAGTATCATGTTAGACCCGCTCGACATCCATTGCTTTCCTCCTCTCCAAGGTTCTCATAGTCATCATTGTCACTGACGTCCCACTGGGTGTGAGTTTTCCTTGCCCTTATGTGGGCCTACCGAGGATGTCGTGGTGGTTTGTGCAGCCCTTTGAGACACTAGTGATTTAGGGCTGTATAAGTAAACATTGATTGATAATATCCAGATATATATGGTGTATGGTCACATGGCCTAAAAATATAGATATTAATAAAAGGCCCTAACTCGAGGCAATGTTGGACGGTCCAGTTAGTTGTGTCAGTAGAAACGCAGCATCTGCAGCTTCTCAATACTTTGGTGGATAAATGTCCTTCATTCAGAAACTTGTGACTACATGGCAGGGAGACCGCTGAAAAACTAACTATAATAACAAGGGCTCTTTAAAAGAAACGTCTCCTTCAAGCGGCGATGAAGTGTTTGGTGTCTTACCCCATTGCGTATTCCTCCTCCTCCTTCTTCTTGCGGCAACAGCAGCAGTAGATGACCACGGCCAGGATGATGAGAGCCGCCACGACTCCTACGATGATTCCTGCGGTGGAGCCGATGTTCATGGACGCTGTGCGGGGCAGAAGAGCGAGAGTCGGCGTGCAGACTTTTAAAAGGACAAGGTGCTGCTCTCACGTGGCATGACTGAAAGTGTGATGTTGCAGCTGGCGGAGCGAATCTTGTTGCTGGACGTGCAGGTGTAATATCCCGACGTTTCCTTGGTGATGTTGAACAGAGACATGACTCCGCCCCCTGGCGTGGAGGAGACAACATGGTCAACTGCCCCGTGCTAACAAAGAGATGCTTGCTAAACAACACCAGTGCTCGTCTAATTTTGCAAGCCAGTGTTTTTCAACCACCAGAGCGCCGTGTGATACGGTGTGGTGTGCCGTGTGATACGGTGTGGTGTGGTGTGGGAGGTGATCTCACCTCACCTCATTGGCTTAAAAATATTTCTTGTAAACCAGTAATTATAGTCTGCAAATGATGTGTTGTTGTTGATTGTCGGTGCAGGGTAACCGTGTAATACTCTTCCATATCAGCACTTGGCAGCCGGGAGTTAATTGCTTTGTAGATGTCGGAAACAGCGGGAGGCAGTGTGCAGGTAAAAAAAGGTGCCTGATGCTTAAACCAAAAATAAACAAAAAGTGAGTGCCCCTAAGAAAAGGCAATGCAGAACAAAACTAAAACCTAACTGGCTACAAAGTAAACAAAAACAGAATGCTGGACGACTGCAAAGACTTACTGTGGAGCAAAGACGGCGTCCACAAAGTACATCCGAACATGGCGTGACAATCAACAATGTCCCCACAAAGAAGAATAGCAACAACTTAATTAGTCTTGATTGCTAAAACAAAGAGAGTATGGGGTATCGGACTGTCTGATTGTGGCGGTCCGCTCCCTGTACGATCAGTGTCTGAGCTTGGTCCGCATTGCCGGCAGTAAGTCGAACACATTTCTAGTGAGGGTTGGACTCCGCCAAGGCTGTCCTTTGTCACCGATTCTGTTCATAACTTTTATGGACAGAATTTCTAGGCACAGTCAAGGCGTTGAAGGGTTCCGGTTTGGTGACCGCGGGATTAGGTCTCTGCTTTTTGCAGATGATGTGGTCCTGATGGCTTCATCTGACCGGGATCTTCAGCTCTCACTGGATCGGTTCGCAGCCGAGTGTTAAGCGACCGGAATGAGAATCAGCACCTCCAAGTCCGAGTCCATGGTTCTCGCCCGGAAAAGGGTGGAATGCCGTCTCCCGGTTGGGGAGGAGACCCTGCCCCAAGTGGAGGAGTTCAAGTACCTAGGAGTCTTGTTCACGAGTGAGGGAAGAGTGGATGGTGAGATGGACAGGCGGATCGGTGCGGCGTCTTCAGTAATGCGGACGTTGTACCGATCCGTTGTGGTGAAGAAGGAGCTGAGCCGGAAGGCAAAGCTCTCAATTTACCGGTCGATCTACGTTCCCATCCTCACCTATGGTCATGAGCTTTGGGTCATGACCGAAAGGATAAGATCACGGGTACAAGCGGCCCAAATGAGTTTCCTCCGCCGTGTGGCGGGTCTCTCCCTTAGAGATAGGGTGAAAAGCTCTGCCATCCGGGAGGAACTCAAAGTAAAGCCGCTGCTCCTCCACATCGAGAGGAGCCAGATGAGGTGGTTCGGGCATCTGGTCAGGATGCCACCCGAACGCCTCCCTAGGGAGGTGTTTAGGGCACGTCCAACCGGTAGGAGGCCACGGGGAAGACCCAGGACACGTTGGGAAGACTATGTCTCCCGGCTGGCCTGGGAACGCCTCGGGATCCCTCGGGAAGAGCTAGACGAAGTGGCAGGGGAGAGGGAAGTCTGGGTTTCCCTGCTTAGGCTGTTGCCCCCGCGACCCCACCTCGGATAAGCGGAAGAAGATGGATGGATGGATGCTAAAACAAAGTCAATCCATCCATCCATTTTCTACCGCTAGTCCCGTTCGGGGTCGCTAGAGCCTATCTCTGCTGCATTCAGGTGGAAGGCGCCGTACACCCTGGACAAGTCGCCATCTCATCGCAGGGACAACACAGTGGATGAGGGAAATATCGCTCAAAAGGAAGACATGAAACTGCTACAGGAAAATACCAAAACAAGAGAAAAAGCCACCAAAATAGGAGCACAAGACAAGAAGTAAAATAGCAATAAAATCCAAATAAGTCAGGTTGGGATGTGACAGTACACCTACTTTGAGACAAGAGCTATAGTCATGCATGCTTGCTTATGCTTTAAAGTCATATCCAACAATGACTTTTTATTGTCAACCGAGTTTCGTTTTTTAATAATTTCCGCCAGGGGTGTGCCTCAGGATTCTTTCAACGCAAAAAATGTGCCTTGGCTCAAAAAAGGTTGAAAAACACTGTTCCAAGCCATGTAAACAAATATTAGTGCAAGCCTTTTGTTTCCCCAGCACCCTGTTGAAGGGCCTGATCCAAGTTATCAATAGGGCAAAAACAATAATCACCATCATTTGGATTCATTTTGCAATTGCGGCTAATTACACAATGATTCAATATAGTATTGCACCACTTTAAGTACAGTTTCAAAACCCTGGATAGAACTTAGTGAGGAATAAACCACAGCAAGGTACATAATACTTTTAAACAACAGTAGCAATAAAATTTAGTTTTTCATAAAACTACATGTAGTGATTTTAACCTTTTACATGTATTTGACCACAGCAGCGAGTTTTTGTTTCAAATAGAGTTGAATCAAATTTTTGTTAATTACATCAAAAATCCTCACAATACATCTTTTGGACAATTTTGACCAGTATTTTAAGTACATCCATCCATCTTCTACCGCTTGTCCCTTTTGGGATCGCAGGGGGTGCTGGAGCCTATCTCAGCTTCATTCTGGGGGGAAGGCGGTGTACACCCTGGACAAATCCCCACCTCATCACAGGGCCAACACAGATATACAGATAACATTCACACTCACACACTAGGGACCATTTAGTGTTGCCAATCATGTCTTTGGAGGTGGGAGGGGCCTATCCCCAGGTGCATGTCTTTGGAGGTGGGAGGGGCCTATCCCCAGGTGCATGTCTTTGGAGGCGGGAGGAGCCTATCCCCAGGTGCATCTCTGTGGAGGTGGGAGGAGCCTATCCCATGTGCATGTCTTTGGAGGTGGGAGGGGCCTATCCCCAAATGCATGTCTTTGGAGGTGGGAGGGGCCTATCCCCAGGTGCATGTCTTTGGAGGTGGGAGGAGCCTATCCCCAGGTGCATGTCTGGAGGTGGGAGGGGCCTATCCCCAGGTGCATGTCTTTGGAGGTGGGAGGGGCCTATCCCCAGGTGCATCTCTGTGGAGGTGGGAGGAGCCTATCCCATGTGCATGTCTTTGGAGGTGGGAGGGGCCTATCCCCAGGTGCATGTCTTTGGAGGTGGGAGGAGCCTATCCCCAGGTGCATCTCTGTGGAGGTGGGAGGAGCCTATCCCATGTGCATGTCTTTGGAGGTGGGAGGGGCCTATCCCCAAATGCATGTCTTTGGAGGTGGGAGGGGCCTATCCCCAGGTGCATGTCTTTGGAGGTGGGAGGAGCCTATCCCCAGGTGCATGTCTGGAGGTGGGAGGGGCCTATCCCCAGGTGCATGTCTTTGGAGGTGGGAGGGGCCTATCCCCAGCTGTATGTCTTTGGAGGTGGGAGGGGCCTATCCCCAGGTGTATGTCTTTGGAGGTGGGAGGAGCCTATCCCCAGGTGCATGTCTTTGGAGGTGGGAGGAGCCTATCCCCAGGTGCATGTCTTTGGAGGTGGGAGGGGCCTATCCCCAGGTGCATGTCTTGGGAGGTGGGAGAAAGCCGGAGTACCCGGAGGGAACCCACGCAGTCATGGGGGGAACATGCTAATTCCACACAAAGATCCTGAGCCCGGGATTGAACTCAGGATCTTGGTATTGTGAGGCACATGCACTAACCCCTGTTCCACCGTGCTGTATTTTAAGTCAAAGCATAGTAATTGTGTAAATGAATCAATACGTGCTTTACAAAGATGCCATACGTAATAATGTGGCCAGAAATGGTACTGGGGTCACAATTATAAAATTCTGTAGTACCCTCCCCCTGACTGAGGCTGCCCAGCCCTAGTTTAAAATAGTGTATCAGCAAAGTCATGTGACCGCAAAGTGTATGCCACCATTTTGGACGTTGGATACTTACTGCTGGTCGTTCTTGGGCTTTTGATGTGAGGAACTCTCCTGGTATCAAGACTGGTCCACTCATAGGTGGGTGGCGGCGAGCCCTCCTCGGACTTGCACGTCAGGTTGATGTTCTGCCCGTACTCGGCTTTTCCTTGGATGCCACAGATGGGTGTGGAGGGAGCGACTACAAATCAACAATTCACAAGTTATTGTAATTATAATAAATAATTCATTTCTATAGCGCTTGTCATGTTCAGGCTCACAGGGGTGTTTGTGATGAGTACGTGAAGCACTATGCAACATACATGCCTCACTTGTCCTATCATCTTGTTTTGGACCAAATATTCGTCAAAATGTCCCCCTCGTTTTTTGTTTATGGTCTCAGTTATCGCGCACGTCACAGTAGCTACTAAACGTCACAGTAGCTACTGTGACGTTTAGCTGGCATAGTGGTTATGCAGGTGTGTTCTCTCTATAATGCAGGTGGACTGGACACAGCGTGAAGGTAAGAAATGATTTATTTCTACTCATACAGGGCTGCCAATAGTAATAACATGGCGGTTACCACAGCAAGATATAGCGACATTAGCTCGGATTCAGACTCGGATTTCAGCGGCTTAAGCGATTCAACAGATTATGCATGTATTGAAACAGATGGTCGGAGTATGGAGGCAGATAGTGAAAACGAAATTGAAGAAGAAATTGAAGCTATTGAGCGAATAGCTATTGACGCTATTTGGCCATAGCGTGGGTGTACCTAATGAAGTGGCCCATAGCATGGCTGCCTTATTAGCATCGCCGGTAAAATGTGCGGACCAAACGATCAGGACTTTCGAATCTTGTGACACTGGAGCAACTTAAATCCGTCGATTGGTAAGTGTTTGTTTCGCATTAAATGTGGGTATCTAGTGTCAAATGTACATACAGCTAGAATAAATAGCATGTTAGCATCGATTAGTTGGCAGTCATGCCGTGACCAAATATGTCTAAATAGCACATCAGTCAACAACATCAACAAAACTCACCTTTGTGATTTCGTTGACTTAATGGTTGCAAATGCATCTGCAGGTTATCCATACATCTCTGTGCCATGTCTGTCTTAGCATCGCCGGTCAAATGTGCAGACACTCTGGTACATTCAATGGGGGTCTGGCGGCAGATTTCTTGCCAGCGGTGCAACTTGAATCCTTCCCTGTTAGTGTTGTTACACCCTCCGACAACACACCGACGAGGCATGATGTCTCCAAGGTTCCAAAAATTAGTCAAAAAAACGGAAAATAACAGAGCTGAGACCCGGTGTTTGTAATGTGAAAATGAATATGGCGGGTGTATTACCGCGGTGACGTCACGTTCTGACGTCATCGCTAAAAGACCGATAAACAGAAAGGCGTTTAATTTGCCAAAATTCACCCATTTAGAGTTTGGAAATCGGTTAAAAAAATAAATGGTCTTTTTTCTGTAACATCAAGGTATATATCGACGCTTGCATAGGTTTGGTGAAAATGTTCCCCTTTAAAGGAGCGCAATGGAAACAAACCTTTTGGCTTTTTGTGCCATCCATTTGCCTTTTTAAAGCATTACATGGATTACATTCTTTAAGATGTCAATAATAAATCAATCAAAACACTGTCAACTGTGGATGGATGTTTGCTGCATGTCTGAAAGCAGCTCTTCCTGAGGGTGTTTCAGTGTTATAACTTGGCTTTTACTTTTGATACCAAAATGTGTCTATTCTCCCTTTTTCTGTCTACACACTGTGTCTGTTTGTAAGTACTCTGTGTGTGTGCGCTACCCAACATGCTCCTGTGCTGGTAACACCACAATCTCACCACCACGTGATGACGCGCTGTCATGCCCGTTAAAATGGGGTACCGGTACTTTTCAAACAGAGAATAGTTCTGTTTTTGATTCATTAGTACCGCGATACCATACTAGTAACGGTATACCAAAATATACTAGTACCGTACAACCCTAGATCCAACAAAACAGAGTGTTTACCTAGAACCACCAGGCGAGTGGTGGCAGCTGGCTTGCCCTCGTCGTCACCAGGGATGTTGATGCGACACTCAAACTCTTTGTTGTCTTCCAGTCGGATTGAAAGGAGTCTCAGGTCGGCCTTTCTGGAGGCCACGTCCACATCCAGGAAGACCCGCTTCTCATAGGCGGCCTTGATGTTGGTCTCATTTCTGTAAGAATAATGGGTGACGATGGATGTCTGAGGGAACAAACGTCAGAAAGATTAACGGCAGAAGTTGTCGTCTGTAAAACGAAGAGTAGGTAAGAACAGACCCGTTGGCCGTCAGGTTCCAAATCGTCCACGGACCATTGGACGATGACGTCGGGCGTGCCGGGAGCTTTGGGGGCGAAGGAGCATGGCAGCGTGATGTTGTCCCCTCTGGCAAACTCGTACTGGGCATTTGGGATGTTGACTTCCAGAGCACCGACTCCTGGCACCACTGCCACGATGGACACACCCTCATTATTGCTTCAATACACCGCTGTCAGGGGCCACACCTGAACCACCACATTGTTTTATATGGCCCCCAAACACCTGAACATAATATGTGTCAATAAAGTACTACAGACTGACTCATTATCCCTGCCGATATTTGGCATTTTGACGTATATCAGGTCAACCACATCTGTTTGTTTTTCAGACTGCAAGCTGCTACTATTTTCCTACGCTTTAAATCCAGCGGATCCTAAAATGGTGCAGCTAATTTATGGATTTTTCTTCGCCAACAGCCATAATGTTTCGCATTCAAAAAATAGCTTGCACGGAACACCAGCAGAGAGGCCGACAAGGTTTGTTATTGTTTGTGCTACGGCGCCATCTTTTGGGACAGGTTTCACTCACTGAAGGTGCGACAGGTTGAAAATGTACTTTTTGTTTCGTGCCTTGAACCAGAATTGCATTTCGTTTGGTTTACTATTCGTCCATAGCGTTTCTACTCATATGGATTCTTCATTTATCACTCCAAGTCTACGTTTGTAAATTTAACAATACAACTGCTGAAGAAGGAGCTGAGCCGGAAGGCAAAGCTCTCAATTTACCGATCGATCTACGTCCCCATCCTCACCTATGGTCATGAGCTTTGGGTCATGACCGAAAGGATAAGATCACGGGTACAAGCGGCCGAAATGAGTTTCCTCCGCCGTGTGGCGGGTCTCTCCCTTAGAGATAGGGTGAGAAACTCTGCCATCCGGGAGGAACTCAAAGTTAAGCCGCTGCTCCTCCACATCGAGAGGAGCCAGATGAGGTGGTTCGGGCATCTGGTCAGGATGCCACCCGAACGCCTCCCTAGGGAGGTGTTTAGGGCACGTCCAACCGCTAGGAGGCCACGGGGAAGACCCAGGACACGTTGGGAAGACTATGTCTCCCGGCTGGCCTGGGAACACCTCGGGATCCCCCGGGAAGAGCTAGATGAAGTGGCTGGGGAAAGGGAAGTCTGGGTTTCCCTGCTTAGGCTGTTGCCCCCGCGACCCGACCTTGGATAAGCGGAAGAAGATGGATGGATGGACAACTAGAGCAATTCATACATACTAAACTGACCCGTGTGTGAGGTCCGTTCGAACGTTTTCATGCACAATTGTATGTGGTATTGTAACGTAATCAAGCTTGCGTCGTTAGCATTGGCCAATATAACACATCTACGAGTTTGTATTATTAACTTATAATGGCGTTCTTTTTGTGGTTTCAGTTTCACAAATTCCTTAGTAAATTCACCAAAACTTCACCGTAAAGTTAGTGAGTCTGTTTAGCAGATTGGAGAGCTCGCTTACGCAGCTAGTGGGTCCATGAACATGACTTCTGTTTTGTTTGAACGGCCGTTTTATGCTCTGTTACAGACACTGTTTGGAAACAACTTCATACCAGTATACCTGTATAACTGCAGCTTTCTTTCTTCTAAAATTTGGTGGGTGCGGCTTAAACAATGGAGCACTCCACAGCCCGGATAAAATATATACACACACAATACCGGTATTAAACAATAAATAATTAGTATACCGTATTTCCTTGAATAACCGCCGGGTATATAGTATGCGCCTGCTTAATGTTACCGCCGGCTCAGGATTAACGCCGGGTCAAACTCGTTTCGCAAAGTATTATTTTTATTAGCGCATGTCTACAATTTCCGCCGAGTCAAACTCGTTTCGCCAAATAATTAGCATATGCCTAGAATTTTTGCCGGGGTCAAACTTGTCATGTCACGAGTGACACTTCACCGGTCATCATTTTCAAAATGGAGGAGGCTGATTTCAATCATTTGAAATCGTGCAAAGGGAAAAAGATTAAGAGCTATTTGGTAGGATTTAAGGTCCAAGCTATTGAATATGCTAAAAAGAACAGTAAGCATCTATGTTGTGTTAATATACCGTAGCTGCGTGTGTCAAATATGAGTCATTAAATGACTCCCGCCTCCTGGTGGTAGAGGGCGCTAGTGATCCTTCTAGCGACTACTCGGCTGCAGAAGAAGTGACAACAAGCAGCAAGAGTGAGCAGCGATTGTTATTATTTTCCTCTCACTTGCACTTTTAACATGGAGGATTATATATCTAAAATGAAACAGTTTTCTAAACTGGACTTTCAATCGAAGCAGAAGGTAATAAAGGATGATCTCTATCGAGACAGAGAGACTTTTAAAACTGAAGAAAGATAAGGAAGACTTCTATAAACAAGTTATCGATGCTTTTGATCAAAAGGAACTGCGCATGGACTTCATTTATAAGTAAAAGGTAAGACCATACGTTTTTTTTATTAAATATGGGATTCATGATGGTATCCTTACATCACACTCAAATTTATAAGCGCAGGCCTAAATTTACCGCATGCCTTTGGTAAACGCCGGAGTGAGAAGGGGTTTTAAATTAATTAGCGCCCCGGCAGCAATTCAAGGAAATACTGTAACCACTATGTCTCTTCTGCTTGGCTTTCAAAACTTCTTTCCAGGTGTCTTACGGGTTCTGTGTTTGTTTTCGGCACTGCAAGACCCACCTCTGTCCACAACACGCGGGATTATTAAAGGAGAGCGCCGTGTTTCATGTTCCGCGAGTCAACCCGATAACGCGACAGATATGATGGACATGGAGACGACAGAGAAGATATCGCTGCCAAAAATCCAACCTGTTTAAATATTAGGACAAATGGGAAATTATTATACAAGTAAAGAAGAGCAGGCAGCAGCTCACACATTCTCATACTTTCTGCAACATCCAACAAGAATTGATATCAGGCAGTTACTGCTCTCACTTTTTAAATAGACCTAGTTTAGAACAGTTGACCTGCCGCTTTTCTTTTAAACTCTGTCCCCTTCTGGTGTCTTGAGAGTATACCAGGTGGTCCCAGATAATCTCTGGAGAAGTGCTAGCTGTTCCACTGGACTACTTTTCCACGGTTGTTGACTTGTCTACACGGAAGAAGACCTCCTATGACTATCTGCTGGATTCCCCATGGACTGGACTCTCACATACATTGCAACTGGTCACCAAGCTGGGGGTCCCCACATAGACGGCCCCTTTCCAAGGTTTCTTTTTTTCCCTAGCTCTGAGTTTTTCCTTACCCGGGTGTGGGTTCGTTGTTGCAGTTTGTGAAGCCCTTTGAGGCATGTGTTATTCAGGGCTATACAAACAGACTTCGATTGTGCGTCACGCATTGTTTATTTTTCTTGAGCTATGCAATATTCTAAAAAAGACAAAAACTTGAGAAAAACCCACAACAAATATGAAGAAAAGACCCAACAAAGTAAATTCAACAAATGAATTGATCAATGCGGCCTGTGCCTGATATTTTCATTTGTCAGCATGTGGCCCTCATTGGAAAACATTTCAAGGCCTCTAATGTACGTTCACCCGGTTTTATTTATTACTATATGATTCTGGAGCAAACTCACCCACCAAGTTATTACTCATGACACGCAATAAAACGCACTGTTGCTGCCCGATCCGTTTGCAAACATCGCGTCCTGCCGTGCCACTCCAGTTTGACCACTTGGAGCGGTAAATAAACATTACACAAATAACAACGGATGTGCTTTCAAAGTCATATTCCAGAGAATAGGAGGTTGTGGAACGCTCTCCTTGACCACCTGAGGGCACCACAGACTGTGAATTCCTTTAAAAAAGGCTTAAAAACTCTTATTTAAAAAAAATATATAATAATTTTTAAGATATACAGTATATGTGCTAGTTGTAGCAATTACTGTTCTACGTTTTATTTATTTTTTTACAAATGTTTTACCTGTTAGGGGCAGTATAAAGTTATTACCAGTTAAGCCGTCTGAAACTTAGCAAAAGGAGGTTCTTTACTGGACATTCATGTTCAAACAACACCATTTAACAATAGAATATGTCCTTCCAACGATATTTTTTGAGAAAAAAAAAGTAACTTTAGGGTTTGCAACTCTTTTGTTTTGCAATATTAATATAGAACACATGAATCATTTATTTTTAGAATGAGACACTACATTTATTTTGGGAGAAAACAACTACAGCACATATTACATTAATCGGCATGTTTATTAAAGACAGCTTCCTAAAATGTGTTGTCAATATTATTCTGTTGCTTGGAACATTTTTCAAACATAAAAGTTTGCATAAAAAATTGCTCTCAATGGATTAATGATTTTAAATGATTAGTTACAACTTAAAACATTTAAGAAGCCCTCAAGTGATTGTCTCTCTTTAATAAACATATATATTTTTTTTCAATAAGCACGGTTTGTTGTAGTGTTTTTACTCGTTTAATTTGAATTGTCTGTATTATTTTTTACTTGTAGTTTATTTTAAGGGTTTTGTTTACACAGTAGATTGTGTTTATTTTTGATCGATATGTCAATTTTTCAACCAGTCAGTTATTGAATTGTATTGCAAGTGCATCAGCTCGAGATGGTCTCCTGCTGGCCCCACTATGGACTGGACTCTCACTATTATGTTAGATCCACTATGGACTGGACTCTCACTATTATGTTAGATCCACTATGGACTGGACTCTCACTATTATGTTAGATCAACTATGGACTGGACTCTCACTATTATGTTAGATCCACTATGGACTGGACTCTCACTATTATGTTAGATCCACTATGGACTGGACTGTCACTATTATGTTAGATCCACTATGGACTGGACTCTCACTATTATGTTAGATCCACTATGGACTGGACTCTCACTATTATGATAGATCAACTATGGACTGGACTCTCACTATTATGTTAGATCCACTATGGACTGGACTCTCACACTATTATGTTAGATCCACTATGGACTGGACTCTCACTATTATGTTAGATCCACTGTGGACTGGACTCTTACTATTATGTTAGATCCACTATGGACTGGACTCTCACTATTATGTTAGATCCACTATGGACTGGACTCTCACTATTATGTTAGATCAACTATGGACTGGACTCTCACTATTATGTTAGATCCACTATGGACTGGACTCTCACTATTATGTTAGATCCACTATGGACTGGACTGTCACTATTATGTTAGATCCACTATGGACTGGACTGTCACTATTATGTTAGATCCACTATGGACTAGACTCTCACTATTATGTTAGATTCACTATGGACTGGACTCTCACTATTATGTTAGATTCACTATGGACTGGACTCTCACTATTATGTTAGATCCACTATGGACTGGACTCTCACAATATTATGTTAGATCCACTATGGACTGGACTCTCACAATATTATGCTAGATCAACTATGGACTGGACTCTCACTATTATGCTAGATCCACTATGGACTGGACTCTCACTATTATGCTAGATCCACTATGGACTGGACTCTCACTATTATGCTAGATCCACTATGGACTGGACTCTCACTATTATGCTAGATCCACTATGGACTGGACTCTCACAATATTATGCTAGATCCACTGTGGACTGGACTCTCACTATTATGCTAGATCCACTATGGACTGGACTCTCACTATTATGCTAGATCCACTATGGACTGGACTCTCACAATATTATGCTAGATCCACTGTGGACTGGACTCTCACTATTATGCTAGATCCTCTATGGACTAGACTCTCACTATTATGTTAGATTCACTATGGACTGGACTCTCACTATTATGTTAGATTCACTATGGACTGGACTCTCACTATTATGTTAGATCCACTATGGACTGGACTCTCACAATATTATGTTAGATCCACTATGGACTGGACTCTCACAATATTATGCTAGATCAACTATGGACTGGACTCTCACTATTATGCTAGATCCACTATGGACTGGACTCTCACTATTATGCTAGATCCACTATGGACTGGACTCTCACTATTATGCTAGATCCACTATGGACTGGACTCTCACTATTATGCTAGATCCACTATGGACTGGACTCTCACAATATTATGCTAGATCCACTGTGGACTGGACTCTCACTATTATGCTAGATCCACACAACGTCCATTGCAGTGGTCGCCCAGGGGGGGGGTCACCCACATCTGCGGTTCCCTCCAAGTAGGGCTGGGCGACATTGGCTTTTATTAATATCGCGATATTTTTATGCCATATTGCGATATACGATATTTTGCCTTGGCCTTGAATGAACACTTGATGCATATAATAACAGCAGTATGATGATTCTTCGTGTCTACATTATAACATTATTCTTCATACTGCTTTAATATATGCTTCTTTTAAAACTTCATGCAGAGAGGGAAATCACAACTAAGTCAATTGACCAAAAGTGTATTTATTAAATACTCTTCTTTCTCTCACGGGTGATTTTTTTAAATGAAATAACAAATTAATAGTGTTGCTACCTTTTTGTAATAACACTTCTGCTGCATACTTGTCTGCTGGCTTCCCACTTGAAGCCAAACCACCGCCAGATTACAGACCCCCTGCTCTTTATTTCGGGCATTTATTGTTCTTCCTCCATTTGTGATAAGTTTCGCACCATCTCTCTCTTGTATTGTCACAAGTTCTGCTCCGCTCGACATGCCTCAGCTAACGTTAGCCATGCTGCTACCTCTCTGGCTGGCAAGAGTGCATGACGCTAGACTCACGAGAGTATGTGACGTATGTAAGAAGGCGGGCGTGTTTTCCGGCTCTGTGAGAATGAGAGACGAGGAGGCGTGAGAAATGTAATGCCCGCAGCTAAAAGCAACACGACCTGCCTCAGCTAACGTTTTCCTGCTGGCTCCGCTGTGAACGGGACTCTCGCTGCTGTGTTGGATCCGCTTTGGACTGGACTCTCGCGACTGTGTTGGATCCATTATGGATTGAACTTTCACAGTATCATGTTAGACCCGCTCGACATCCATTGCTTTCCTCCTCTCCAAGGTTCTCATAGTCATCATTGTCACCGACGTCCCACTGGGTGTGAGTTTTCCTTGCCCTTATGTGGGCCTACCGAGGATGTCGTAGTGGTTTGTGTTGTGGTTTGTGCAGCCCTTTGAGACACAAGTGATTTAGGGCTATATAAGTAAACATTGATTGATTGATTGATAGTTCTCGGTGAGAGTATGTGACGTATGTACACAAGAAGGGCTTGTTTTATGTCTCTGTGAGAAGATGACACAAGGAGTGAGAAATGCCAGTATTGTGAATTGTGAATTATATTTATATAGCGCTTTTCTCTAGTGACTCAAAGCGCTTTACATAGTGAAACCCAATATCTAAGTTACATTCAAACCAGTGTGGGTGGCACTGGGAGCAGGTGGGTCAAGTGTCTTGCCCAAGGACACAACGGCAGTGACTAGGATGGCGGAAGCGGGAATCGAACTTGCAACCCTCACGTTGCTGGCACGGCCGCTCTACCAACCGAGCTAAACCAGTAATGTGATGCACGCAGCTAAAAGCCACGGTGTGAGAACATATAATCGAATATTACGATATAGACTTTTTTTTTTTATATTGCACCGAGACAAACCTGTGATATATCATTTATATCGATATATCGCCCAGCCCTACCTCCAATGTTTCTCATTGTCCCATTGGGTTGAGTTTTTCCTTGCCCTGATGTGGGGATCTGAGCCCAGGATGTTGTTGTGGCTTGTGCAGCCCTTTGAGACACTTGTGATTTATGGCTATATAAGTAAACATCCATCCATCCATTTTTTACCGCTTATTCCCTTTTGGGGTCGCGGGGGCGCTGGCGCCTATCTCAGCTACAATCGGGCGGAAGGCAGGGTACACCCTGGACAAGTCGCCACCTCATCGCAGGGCCAACACAGATAGACGGACAACATTCACACACTAGGGCCAATTTAGTGTTGCCAATCAACCTATCCCCAGGTGCATGTCTTTGGAAGTGGGAGGAAGCCGGAGTACCCGGAGGGAACCCACGCATTCACGGGGAGAACATGCAAACTCCACACAGAAAGATCCCGAGCCTGGATTTGAACCCAGTACTGCAGGAACTTCGTATTGTGAGGCAGACGCACTAATTTATAAGTAAACATTGATTGATTATTTTGTTTGCACATTTGTTGTTGTTTGATCAATTCAATAACGCAATTTGGTGCGTTCAAAGGGTTGGATTGCAAAAATCATTCTTAATTATTAACATGAAATTAAAGTTTATTTAGTTAGGGCAATTAAATATGTTCCCTTGTATCAAAGGGGACCTAGTAGAGTGTCCGCCCTGAGCGAGTTCAAACCCCGGCCGAGTCATACAGTTCGAGATGCTACCTCAGTAGAAGCATTTAAGTCTCACCTTAAAACTCATCTGTATACTCTAGCCTTTAAATAGACCTCCTTTTTAGACCAGTTGATCTGCCGCTTCTTTTCTTTCTCCTATGTCCCCCCCTCCCTTGTGGAGGGGGTCCGGTCCGATGACCATGGATGAAGTACTGGCTGTCCAGAGTCGAGACCCAGGATGGACCGCTCGTCGGGACCCAGGATGGACCGCTCGCCTGTATCGGTTGGGGACATCTCTACGCTGCTGATCCGCTTGAGATGGTTTCCTGTGGACGGGACTCTCGCTGCTGTCTTGGATCCGCTTAAACTGAACTCTCGCGGCTGTGTTGGAGCCACTATGGATTGAACTTTCACAGTATCATGTTAGACCCGCTCGACATCCATTGCTTTCGGTCCCCTAGAGGGGGGGGGGGGGGGGTTGCCCACATCTGAGGTCCTCTCCAAGGTTTCTCATAGTCAGCATTGTCACTGGCGTCCCACTGGATGTGAATTCTCCCTGCCCACTGGGTGTGAGTTTTCCTTGCCCTTTTGTGGGTTCTTCCGAGGATGTTGTAGTCATAATGATTTGTGCAGTCCTTTGAGACATTTGTGATTTGGGGCTATATAAATAAACATTGATCGATTGTAGCTGAGATAGGCGCCAGCGCCCCCCGCGACCCCAAGAGGGAATAAGCGGTAGAAAATGGATGGATGGATGATTGATTGATACCAAAGACTATAACAATGGGAGCCGTTACCTCCCTGCTTGGCACTCAGCATTAAGGGTTGGAATTGGGGGTTAAATCACCAAAAATGATTCCCGGGCGTGGCTATCACCGCTGCTCACTGCTCCCCTCACCTACCAGGGGGTTGAACAAGGGTGATGGGTCAAATGCAGAGGACACATTTCACCACACCTACTGTGTGTGTGACAATCATTGCTACTTTAACTTTAACGAAGCTAGAATAGCTTCTGTAGCCGAGGATCGGACCGCCAAGTGCCCTGCCTTCGGCTGTCGCCCAGCTCACAATGCACCCGACCTCTATGGCCCCTGCTATGGGAGGTGAGCCCATTGGAGGGGTGACCCACGTTGCCTCTTCGGGCTGTGCCCGGCCGGGCCCCATGGGAACAGGCCCGGCCACCAGGCGCTCGCCATCGTATAAAAGTAAAGCCGCTGCTCCTTCACATCGAGAGGAGCCAGATGAGGTGGTTCGGGCATCTGGTCAGGATGCCACCCGAACGCCTCCCTAGGGAGGTGTTTAGGGCACGTCCAACTGGTAGGAGGCCACGGGGAAGACCCAGGACACGTTGGGAAGACTATGTCTCCCGGCTGGCCTGGGAACGCCTCGGGATCCCCCGGGAAGAGCTGGACGAAGTGGCTGGGAAGAGGGAAGTCTGGGTTTCCCTGCTTAGGCTGTTGCCCCCCCGACCCGACCTCGGATAAGCGGAAGATGATGGATGGAAGCTAGAATACAATTTGAATGATTTATATTTTATATAAATATTTCAGGTTATCGCGAACTGTTAAAAAAAAAAGGAGTAAATTGTGTATATTTTGAACAAATACCGCCAAGTGGGGAGCGGAAGTTGCTGATTTAGCGCATGCGCAAAGGTGCCCGGCAGCGACACGCCCAATATTAGCAATTCACCACAATGCTAGCTAGCACTTTTAGCCAACTTTGAAATTGAACAATGGACAAAACTATCCCCCCAAAAACTCTTTAACAGATGACTAATGCAACACTTTGTCTGGTAATGTGTTATTATTAAATACACAGGCCATTATCTCAGTCCGAGCGTTGAAGAAATGACGCCGACAATCAGACAGGTAAAGTGGAAGATGAATTATACTTACTCAGGCACAGAAGCGTGAAAGTCAACATCTTGGTCTTCGTGGCCACAAACATCACAAGAACTTATCTTTGTGAGTGAAAGAGAAGTCAAATGCAGACAAAGTCGCACATTTGGATGAAAAAAAAAACCCTCGACGTGACTTTGCGCGTCTCTCCTGGGCGCGCCCTCGATCAGGCCGTTGAGTGACAGCTCTGTGAGCCAATCAAAAGCAGGTCCTGCCGGAGAGGTGACATTCTTGTCCCGCCCACCCGACCTGTTTGGGCCTGTCCTCTCCTCCATAAAGGTGACAGACACTCCTTTGCTGCTGTTAGACATGGAGCTTCATATTTATGTCCGTTTGCTCATCACAATCAACAATAAGCAATGAAAAGGAGTTATTGTTGGACGACAACAGCAGAGAATGAGAAATAAAAACAACAGAATAGAAGACGACTGTTTGGAAGCAGAAGTGTTTCAACCTGTCAGACCGGTTCTACTAGAAGGTGTTTTTAGTTTTGAATGGCGATACACGTTCACATGAGCTAAAGGAGAAATTTAGCAGGTTTATTGATTTATATCATGAAATCAGAAAAGTGCACGTAACTTTGTTGTCTCTGTTGCCAGATGATGAGAGTACTAAACACGAGACATGGTACAAAGCAAAAATGTTGAGTTTTGATGGTTTTATTGAAAAGGTTGACAGGTTGATGTATTTCCAAAATGATGATGATGAGGTTGAAAATGAGGGTTCCGCTGTTGATGGTTTTGAAAATGAAACAGTACAACCCTACGATAGCATTTCAAATGTTCCATCTATTGTTTTATCAAAGCCCTTCGAATCCACAGTCTCAAACAAAAGCAAAATGTCTTCCACTTCTTCTGCTCGCATATAAGCAGAGGCAGATAAGGCAGCACTTGTCGCCCGTGCTATTGCTTTAAAAGAGATCCATGCATGGAGGCGCAGGCAGCAGCTCTAAAGAGGGAACAAGATAAGCAGGCAGCAGCTTTAAAGAGGGAACAAGATGAGCAGGAAGCAGCTCTAAAGAGGGAACAAGATGAACATGAAGCAGCTCTAAAGGGGGAACAAGATGAGCAGGAAGCAGCTCTAAAGAGGGAACAAGATGAGCAGGAAGCAGCTCTAAAGAGGTAACAAGATGAGCAGGCAGCAGCTCTAAAGAGGGCACAAGATGGACAGGAAGCAACTCTAAAGAGGAAACAAGATGAGCAGGCAGCAGCTCTAAAGAGGAAATAAGATGATCAGGAAGCAGCTCTAAAGAGGGAACAAGATGAGCAGGAAGCAGCTCTAAAGAGGGAACAAGATGATCAGGAAGCAGCTCTAAAGAGGGAACAAGATGAGCAGGCAGCAGCTCTAAAGAGGGCACAAGATGGACAGGAAGCAACTCTAAAGAGGAAACGAGATGAGCAGGCAGCAGCTCTAAAGAGGAAACAAGATGAGCAAGAAGCAGCTCTAAAGAGGAAACAAGATGAGCAGGCAGCAGCTCTAAAGAGGGGAACAAGATGAGCAGGCAGCAGCTCTAAAGAGGGAACAAGATGAGCAGGAAGCAGCTCTAAAGAGGGAACAAGATGAGCAGGAAGGAGCTCTAAAGAGGGAACAAGATGAGCCGGAAGCAGCTCTAAAGATGGAACAAGATGAGCAGGCAACAGCTCTAAAGAGGAAACAAGATGATCAGGAAGCAGCTCTAAAGAGGGAACAAGATGAGCAGGCAGCAGCTCTAAAGAGGGAACACGATGAGCAGGAAGCAGCTCTAAAGAGGGAACAAGATGAGCAGGAAGCAGCTCTAAAGAGGGAACAAGATGAGCAGGCTGCAGCTCTAAAGAGGAAACAAGATGAGCAGGCAGCAGCTCTAAAGAGGAAACAAGATGAGCAGGAAGCAGCTATAAAGAGGGAACAAGATGAGCAGGAAGCAGCTCTAAAGAGGGAACAAGATGAGCAGGCTGCAGCTCTAAAGAGGAAACAAGATGAGCAGGCAGCAGCTCTAAAGAGGAAACAAGATGAGCAGGAAGCAGCTCTAAAGAGGAAACAAGATGAGCGGGAAGCAGCTCTAAAGAGGGAACAAGATGAGCAGGAAGCAGCTTTAAAGAGGGAACAAGATGAGCAGGAAGCAGCTCTAAAGAGGGAACAAGATGAGCAGGAAGCAGCTCTAAAGAGGGAACAAGATGAGCAGGCTGCAGCTCTAAAGAGGAAACAAGATGAACAGGCAGCAGCTCTAAAGAGGAAACAAGATGAGCAGGAAGCAGCTTTAAAGAGGGAACAAGATGAGCAGGAAGCAGCTCTAAAGAGGGAACAAGATGAACAGGAAGCAGCTCTAAAGAGGGAACAAAATGAGCAGGAAGCAGCTCTAAAGAGGGAACAAGATGAGCAGGAAGCAGCTCTAAAGAGGGAACAAGATGAGCAGGCAGCAGCTCTAAAGAGGGAACACGATGAGCAGGAAGCAGCTCTAAAGAGGGAACAAGATGAGCAGGAAGCAGCTCTAAAGAGGGAACAAGATGAGCAGGCTGCAGCTCTAAAGAGGAAACAAGATGAGCAGGCAGCAGCTCTAAAGAGGAAACAAGATGAGCCGGAAGCAGCTTTAAAGAGGGAACAAGATGAGCAGGAAGCAGCTCTAAAGAGGAAACAAGATGAACAGGAAGCAGCTCTAAAGAGGGAACAAGATGAGCAGGAAGCAGCTCTAAAGAGGGAACAAGATGAGCAGGAAGCAGCTCTAAAGAGGGAACAAGATGAGCAGGCAGCAGCTCTAATGAGGGAACAAGATGAGCAGGAAGCAGCTCTAAAGAGGGAACAAGATGAGCCGGAAGCAGCTCTAAAGAGGGAACAAGATGAGCAGGCAGCAGCTCTAAAGAGGAAACAAGATGATCAGGAAGCAGCTCTAAAGAGGGAACAAGATGAGCAGGCAGCAGCTCTAAAGAGGGAACACGATGAGCAGGAAGCAGCTCTAAAGAGGGAACAAGATGAGCAGGAAGCAGCTCTAAAGAGGGAACAAGATGAGCAGGCTGCAGCTCTAAAGAGGAAACAAGATGAGCAGGCAGCAGCTCTAAAGAGGAAACAAGATGAGCAGGAAGCAGCTTTAAAGAGGGAACAAGATGAGAAGGAAGCAGCTCTAAAGAGGGAACAAGATGAACAGGAAGCAGCTCTAAAGAGGGAACAAGATGAACAGGAAGCAGCTCTAAAAAGGGAACAAGATGAGCAGGCAGCAGCTCTAAAGAGGGAACAAGATGAGCAGGAAGCAGCTCTAAAGAGGGAACAAGATGAACAGGAAGCAGCTCTAAAGAGGGAACAAGATGAGCAGGAAGCAGCTCTAAAGAGGAAACAAGATGAGCAGGAAGCAGCTTTAAAGAGGGAACAAGATGAGCAGGCAGCAGCTCTAATGAGGGAACAAGATGAGCAGGAAGCAGCTCTAAAGAGGGAACAAGATGAGCAGGTAGCAGCTCTAAAGAGGGAACAGGAGGATCAAGCAGAGGCCATAAGAAGGAAAAAGGAGCAAAAAGGATGCCAAATTGGTCCCTTCGTGGATGCGTCGACATGAACACAGCAACGGTAAGTTTAAATGATTTATTACACTTAACAAAAACAGACTATGAACAAAAACACTGGAGCTAACAGACAAAAATAAACCAAGGGCGCTAGCATGAAAGCTAGGAATAGAAAATACAAAAACTATACTTGGCACGAAGCACACAAAAGAGTAAACAAAAAACATTCAGCATGAAAGCTGGAATATCGAGTGGCTTAGCATAAGAGCTAGCGAGAAAATACATACGGGTAGTAGACAGTCGTGAATGTTGCTCGAAGGCAAATTAGAGTCCCAGAAAGAATAACGAAAAGGGACGGGCTTAAATAGGTGAGTAATCAAAAAGTGACAGGTGTGCAGAAACCGTGATTAGCAGGTGGGATCAATGAGGAACCATGGTGACTGACTAAACAGGAAGTAAGAGTGTAGAACAGTGATACAACAACTGGAAGTGTAAACCATATGTGGTGATCCAAGTAGCGGATCGCAACACCCATGCCGTTCTAACTTTCATTGTTATCTACGACCTTGCTGCTCATTCTCCATGCCCGCCATCACCTTGCTATTCTTGCCTCCTGTTTTTGTTGTCACAGTAAGTGTTTTGTTTTAGTTGTAGTCATGCCATCGTGCTGTTTCTGTTCTTAGTTCATTCATGCCAATCGAGCAAGTGTTTTTGTTTCCTGGTTATATTTTGTAGCCAAGTTTTTATACCTCCTTGTGAGCGCCCTTAGTTTGTTTATTTTTGTATTTAGAATTCCAAATAAAACATCATGTACCTTAAATCACGCCTGGCTCGTCCTGTAATCCCGCTGCGTCGAAGGAGCACACACAATCCATGTCCAAGTTTGACACTTTTATTAGTTATTACTGTACATATTCCCTACAATTTACCCATAAATGGTAACACCCGAATAAGTTTTTCAACTTGTTTTATTATTATTATTAATCAATTCATGGTACAAATATATACTATCAGCATAATACAGTCATCACACAGGTTAGTCATCATAGTATGTACATAGAACAGCATATTGCTCTTGTCTGCTGAATATCTTCCCACTTGGAGCCAAACCACCGTCAGATAATGGACCCCCTGCTCTTTATGTTGGGCAACACATACAACACATACACATACACATACAACACATACAACACATACAACACATACACATACAACACATACACATACAACACATACACATACACATATAACACATACACATACAACACATACACATACAATACATACACATACACATACAATACATACAACACACTCACATACAACACACACACATACAACACATACACATACAACACATACACATACAACTCATACACATACAACACATACAACACATACACATACAACACATACACATACAACACACACACATACAACACACACACATACAACACATACACATACAACACATTCACATACAACACATACACATACAACACATACAACACATACACATACAACACACACACATACAACACACACACATACAACACATACACATACAACACATACACATACAACACATACACATACAACACATACAACACATACACATACAACACACACACATACAACACACACACATACAACACACACACATACAACACACACACATACAACACATACACATACAACACATACACATACAACACATACACATACAACACATACAACACATACACATACAACACACACACATACAACACATACACATACAACACATACACATACAACACATACACATACAACACATACAACACATACACATACAACACACACACATACAACACATACACATACAACACATACACATACAATACATACACATACAACACATACACATACAACACATACACATACAACACATGCACATACAACACATACACATACAACACATGCACATACAACACATACACATACAACACATACACATACAACACATACACATACAACACATACACATACAACACATACACATACACATACAACACATACACATACAACACATACACATACAACACATACACATACAACACATACACATACAACACATACACATACACATACAACACATACACATACAACACATACACATACAACACATACACATACAACACATACACATACACATACAACACATACACATTCAGGTCCCAACTTTTCCTCTACACAAGGACCCGGGCCCCACTCTTTTTTTTTTTCCTGAGGGAACTCCATCCATCCATTTTCTACCGCTTATTCCCTTTTGGGATCGCGGGGGGCGCTGGCGCCTGTCTCAGCTACAATCGGGCGGAAGGCGGGGTACACCCTGGACAAGTCGCCACCTAATCGCAGCCTGAGGGAACTCTCCTGAAGGAATCAATTAAGTACTATCTGTCTATCTAATGTGATTTATGTATATCAATTATGTAGTACAATATCTGCACACGGATTGTATTGGGCTAAAAAGTCTGGAGACTTATATGTTAAAGAGTGCAGTGTCTGCTAGCCCACGATATAACATCATTTTCCATATGGTGACAGATTCCTCACCGGCGTCATCTTTGATCCCAAGGGTCCCTAGTTCAATCCCCACCTAGTACCAACCTCGTCACGTCCGTTGTGTCCTGAGCAAGACACTTCACCCTTGCTCCTGATGGGTGATGGTTGGCGCCTTGCATGGCAGCTCCCTCCTTGCATCTGTGAATGTGTGTGTGAATGGGTGAATGTGGAAGTAGTGTCAAAGCGCTTTGAGTACCTTGAACGTAGAAAAGCGCTATACAAGTACAACCCATTTATCCATCGCCCATCACCCATGAAGATGGCAAGACCAGCGGGACACCACATGACTGAGGTCGAGTATAGAATAAGACAAAATCCCTATGGTTTTGTAGGGTATCATTTGGATATTCATGCATCCATCCATCCTTCCATTTCTTCCGCTTATCTGAGGTCGGGTCGCGGTGGCAGCAGCCTAAGCAGAGAAGCCCAGACTTCCCTCTCCCCAGCCACCTCGTCTAGCTCTTCCCGGGGGATCCCGAGGCGTTCCCAGGCCATACGGGAGACATAGTCTTCCCAACGTGTCCTGGGTCTTCCCCTTGGCCTCCTGACGGTCGGACGTATCTGGCTCCTCTCCATGTGGAGGACTAGTGTCTTTACTTTGAGCTCCTCCCGGATGGCAGAGCTTCTCATTCTATCTCTAAGGTGGAGGAAACTCATTTGGGCCGCTTGTACCCGTGATCTTGTCCTTTCGGTCAGAACCCAAAGCTGATGACCATAGGTGAGGATCGGAACGTAGATCCAACAGTAAATTGAGAGCTTTGCCTTCCGGCTCAGCTCCTTCTTCACCACAACAGATCGATACAGCATCCGCATTACTGAAAACGCCGCCTATCGATCTCACCTTCCACTCTTCCCTCATTCGTGAACAAGACTCCTAGGTACTTGAACTCTTCCACTTGGGGCAGGGTCTCCTCCCCAACCCGGAGATGGCACTCCACCCTTTTCCGAGCGAGAACCATGGAGGTGCTGATTGTCATCCCGGTCGCTTCACACTCGGCTGCGAACCGATCCAGTGAGAGCTGCAGATCCTGGCCAGATGAAGCCATCAGGCATCTGCAAAAAGCAGAGACCTAATCCTGCAGACACCAAAGCGGGTATAAGTATTTGGTATTTGGGTACAAGTGTTATTTTTAGGGTTACAAAGGGAGATAACGAGCAGGGAGGATAAGAACTTACTAGTATAAAGAATGATGAGAGTGATTGGCTGTTATTGGTCAGTCTGAGGCCCCGCCCCTTTGTGCTGGGTCACACACCATCATTGAGTCTGGGTTGCATTCAGACGGATGCTGTCTGGGTTCCAGAGCCTCGCAGAGACCATGACTTTGCCCGGCGTGGCGGTGGCCTCGGTCTACGCCGTCATCAGCGTGCTGGGCGTGGTGGGCAACACCACCCTCATCAGGACGCTGTGTTCCGCCAAGTCCGCTCGCAACGTGCCCAACGTCTTCATGTCCAGTCTGGCCCTCGGGGACGTCTTGCTGCTGCTGACCTGCGCCCCGGTGGACGCCAGCCGCCACCTGGCGGAGGAGTGGATGTTCGGGAGGGCGGGCTGCAAAGCCATCGCCTTCGTCCAGCTGACCTCGGTGGGAGTGTCCGTGTTCACGCTCACGGCGCTCTCTGCTGACAGGTACGTGCGGCTTACATCCACATCTTGCACGGGGGGGGGGGGCCACACTGCTGCCTGCACACCAAGCGTGGCGACATCAAGACTTTCAGAAGGAATCATGTCTACTGGGAGATTGCAATCATTTTAATAGTCTGCTCATTGTACAGCTATTATGTCGCCATCTAGTGGACAATGTGAGTCATTCAGGTCAATGAGTCATTCGGATGAGATGGCGACTTGTCCAGGGTGTACCCCGCCTTCCGCCCGATTGTAGCTGAGATAGGCGCCAACGCCCCCCGCGACCCCGAAAGGGAATAAGCGGTAGAAAATGGATGGATGGATGGATTACTAAATAGCAATAATTGTGAGGTTATTGAGGGAAGACTCTTACCTAATGGCTTAATGCTGGGAAAAAATCGATCCGAATACGAATCGCGATTCTCACGTTGTGCGATTCAGAATCGATTCTCTTTTTTTTTTTTTTATCTATTTTTTTTATATATATATATATTTTAATCCGGGGCTTCACGGTGGCAGAGGGGTTAGTGCGTCCGCCTCACAATACGAAGGTCCTGCAGTCCTGGGTTCAAATCCAGGCTCGGGATCTTTCTGTGTGGAGTTTGCATGTTCTCCCCGTGAATGCGTGGGTTCCCTCCGGGTACTCCGGCTTCCTCCCACTTCCAAAGACATGCACCTGGGGATAGGCCCCTCCCACTTCCAAAGACATGCACCTGGGGATAGGCCCCTCCCACTTCCAAAGACATGCACCTGGGGATAGGCCCCTCCCACTTCCAAAGACATGCACCTGGGGATAGGTTGATTGGCAACACTAAATGGTCCCTAGTGTATGAATGTGAGTGTGAATGTTGTCTGTCTATCTGTGTTGGCCCTGCGATGAGGTGGCGACCTGTCCAGGGTGTACCCCGCCTTCCGCCCGATTGTAGCTGAGATAGGCGCCAGCGCCCCCCGCCACCCCAAAAGGGAATAAGCGGTAGAAAATGGATGGATGGATATTTTAATCCAGGGGTCGGGAACCTTTTTGGCTGAGAGAGCCAAATATTTTAAAATGTATTTTCCTAAGAGCCATATAATATTTTTTTTTAACACTGAACACAACTAAACGTGTGCATTTTTAAGTAAGACCAACATTTCCGGAGTATAATAGGTCTCTTATTCTTTATAATAATATTGTTATTCTGGAGCTAACTGTGGAGGGGGCGTGGTCTGCGGGCCTGCAGCAAAGCAGGATGTTGCCAGGACCGGCCTCGAAATCAGCGACAGGTGCGTAGATGGCCCACCGGGGTTTTGTTATTTAATCACCTGTCGCTCTGTTATAAGCAGCAGCCAGGAGGAGAGACAGGGTTGGGGCTGCAGCCAGAGCGCGAGTGAGGATGAAAGAGAAAAAGACAATTGCTGGAAACCAACTGAGAGAAAAAGAAAATAAAGCAATATTGTAACGCTAAAACAGGCTCTTGGTGGTCTGAAGAACCCCCAGGAGGGGCAAGCGCCACACTAACCAATTATAAATAAATTACTTCTTACCATAATGCAACTTCTTGAACACAAAAAAGCATGAGAATGTTTTATATTTTGAACGTTATTTTTAACACTGTGATTACAAGTGGAATTATTCATTACTTATCGTGTTAAGCAATATATCTGAGAGCCAGATGCAGTCATCAAAAGAGCCACATCTGGCTCTGGAGCCATAGGTTTCCTACCCCTGTTTTAATCCAACAAAGCACTACACAGCAATACCAATCCAATTCCAAAACCAAACTTGACCCAGCAACACTCAGAACTGCAATAAACAGAGCAATTGAGAGGAGACACAAACACCACACAGAACAAACCAAAAGTAGTGAAACAAAAATGAATATTATCAACAACAGTATCAATATTAGTTATAATTTCAGCATAGCAGTGATTAAAAATCCCTCACTGACATTATCATTAGACATTTATAAAAATAAAAATAAAAGAACAATAGTGTCACAGTGGCTTACACTTGCATGGCATCTCATAAGCTTGACAACACACTGTGTCCAATGTTTTCACAAAGATAAAATAAGTCATTTTTGGTTCGTTTAATAGTTAAAACAAATTTAGATTATTGCAATCAGTTGATAAAACATTGTCCTTTACAATTATAAAAGCTTTTTATACAAAATCTACTACTCTGCCAGCATGTCAGCAGACTGGGGTAGATCCTGCTGAAATCTATGTATTGAATGAATACAGAATCCTTTTGAATCGGAAAAATATCGTTTTTCAATCGAGAATCGCGTTGAATCGAAAAAAATCGATATATAATCGAATTACGACCCCAAGAATCAATATTGAAATATATACACAAACCCCGTTTCCATTTGAGTTGGTAAATTGTGTTAGATGTAAATATAAACAGAATACAATGATTTGCAAATCCTTTTCAAGCCATATTCAGTTGAATATGCTACAAAGACAACATATTTGATGTTCAAACTCATAAACTTTATTTTGTTTGGCAAATAATAATTAACTTATAATTCCATGGCTGCAACACGTGCCAAAGTAGTTGGGAAAGGGCATGTTCACCACTGTGTTACATCACCTTTTCTTTTAACAACACTCAATAAACGTTTGGGAACTGAGGAAACTAATTGTTGAAGCTTTGAAAGAGGAATTCTTCCCCATTCTTGTTTTATGTAGAGCTTCAGTCCTTCAACAGTCTGGGGTCTCCGCTGTTGTATTTTACGCTTCATAATGCGCCACACATTTTCCATGGGAGACAGGTCTGGACTGCAGGCGGGCCAGGAAAGTACCCGCACTCTTTTACCACGAAACCATGCTGTTGTAACACGTGACTTGACATTGTTTTGCTGAAATAAGCAGGGGCGTCCATGATAACGTTGCTTGGATGACAACATATGTTGCTCCAAAACCTGTATGTACCTTTCAGCATTAATGGTGCCTTCACAGATGTGTAAGTTACCCATGCCTTGGGCACTAATGCACCCCCATACCATCACACATGCTGGCTTTTACACTTTGCGCCTATACCAATCCGGATGGTTATTTTCCTCTTTGTTCCGGAGGACACCACGTCCACAGTTTCCAAATATAATTTGAAATGTGGACTCGTCAGACCACAGAACACTTTTCCACTTTGCATCAGTCCATCTTAGATGATCCCGGGCCCAGAGAAGCCAGCGGCGTTCCTGGGTGTTGTTGATAAATGGGTTCTGCTTTGCATAGTAGAGTTTTAACTTGCACTTACAGATGTAGTGACCAACTGTAGTTACTGACAGTGGTTTTATGATTTCTTGTTGAGCCCATGTGGTGATATCCTTTACACACTGATGTCAGTTTTTGATGCAGTACAGCCTGAGGGATCAAAGGTCCATAAAATCATTGCTTACGTGCTGTGATTTCTCCAGATTCTCAAATTCAAAAGTTAATGATTATTTGCAAAAAAAAAAACATGTTTATGAGTTTGAACATCAAATATGTTGTCTTTGTAGCATATTCAACTGAATATGGCTTGAAAAGGATTTGCAAATCATTGTATTCTGTTTATATTTACATCTAACACAATTTCCCAACTCATATGGAAACGGGGTGTATATATATATATATATATATATATATATATATATATATCCATCCATCCATCCATCCATCCATTTTCTACCGCTTATTCCCTTTCGGGGTCGCGGGGGGCGCTGGCGCCTATCTCAGCTACAATCGGGCGGAAGGCAGGGTACACCCTGGACAAGTCGCCACCTCATCGCAGGGCCAACACAGATAGACAGACAACATTCACACTCACATTCACACACTAGGGCCAATTTAGTGTTGCCAATCAACCTATCCCCAGGTGCATGTCTTTGGAAGTGGGAGGAAGCCGGAGTACCCGGAGGGAACCCACGCATTCACGGGGAGAACATGCAAACTCCACACAGAAAGATCCCGAGCCTGGATTTGAACCCAGGACTGCAGGACCTTCGTATCGTGAGGCAGACGCACTAACCCCTCTGCCACCGTGAAGCCCATATATATATATATATATATATATATATATATATATATATATATATATATATATATATATATATATATGTATATATGTATATGTATATATATATATATATATATATATATATATATATATATATATATATATATATATTCATAGCAATCACAGTACTCCTTAAATATTGTGGATCCAAAAGGGTCCCACTCATGAAAGTGTTAAAAGTATCATACATTATCACCCCCAGATATCGCTGTCGATTACACATTTTTATTGTTTTTATTGGATTTATTTTGTTTGTTTTATGTTGTTTTTGTCAAAAAATGTGAAAGTGTAATACTTGATGTGATTTAAATGCAGCCTTAAATAGGTCAGTAGTTCATAACAACATTGATCAGAATTGATTTATATTTTCAGATCAATAACAATTAAAATAAGTCTTCTGGAATTCTTGTGAATTGAAAAGGGCCCCACGTATGAAAGTGTTTCAAATAAGAGACTTTTTTAAGTCTTTGGCTCAACTTCAGATTAGACGTTTTTTTTTATTTAAATGTTTATTTTAGTTTGTTTCATGCCATTTCTGTGAAATGATACTGTGTTTGTTTATGAAAAATATTGAAGTGTAATATTTGATGTGAAGTATTTGGAGCCTTGCATATGTCAATAATTCATACCAACATTGATTTGGATTCATTATGATTTTTTTTTAGCAACTACAGTTTTGAAGAAAAACAACAACAACCTACATGGCAGCTTTTTGTTATCAGAGTCAACATTGCAACTTTTCAGAAATGATATTTCACCTTTTATTGTCTATCTGTGTTGGCCCTGCGATGAGGTGGCGACTTGTCCAGGGTGTACACCGCCTTCCGCCAGATTGTAGCTGAGATAGGCGCCAGCGCCCCCCGCGACCCCAAAAGGGAACAAGCGGTAGGAAATGGATGGATGGATGGTAGTTTGAGAATGTGCTGCGGGCTGTTATTAGAAGAGCAGCACTGTGGACACCTCTGCTCTAGGACAGAAGATGTGCAATGGTGGTGGTGATGACGTCACAACCAAGTGCTTGATCCAGGTGTGCACCACTCAGGTACAAAGTGATCGTGAGGCCATTGGACGTCCCAGCAAGACTCTCCACTCGCAGCATCGTGGTGCGGGCGGCGCTCATCTGGCTCTTGTCGCTGCTCCTGGCCGTCCCTGAGGCCATCTTCTCGGACCTGCACACCTTCCACCTGCCCTCCGCCAATCACAGCCTCCTCACCTGCGCTCCCTTCCCCCACGCGGGTGACCTGCACCCCAGGATCTACTCCTGCGCCTCCTTCCTCGTCTTCTACCTGCTCCCCCTGCTGCTCATCTCCGTGTACTACACCCTGATCGCCCGCAGCCTGAGGAGCAGCGCGCGCAACCTGCCGGTGGAGGGAAACACGCGTGCGAGACAGCAGGTGTGACGTCATGCTACTTCAAATACAAGATTGATGATAATGGAGGCTTTAATAAATAGCTTAATGTATTTCCTTCTTTTAGGAGTCTCTAGGCTCATTTACAATGACAATGCATGAACACATGAACACACATTCAACATGAACACATGAACACACATTCAACATGAACACACATTCAATGTGAACACACATTCAACATGAACACATGAACACACATTCAACATGAACACACATTCAACATGAACACATGAACACACATTCAACATGAACACACATCCAACATGAACACATGAACACACATTCAACATGAACACACATTCAACATGAACACATGAACACACATTCAACATGAACACACATTCAACATGAACACACATCCAACATGAACACATGAACACACATTCAACATGAACACACATCCAACATGAACACATGAACACACATTCAACATGAACACACATTCAACATGAACACATGAACACACATTCAACATGAACACATGAACACACATTCAACATGAACACATGAACACACATTCAACATGAACACACATTCAACATGAACACATGAACACACATTCAACATGAACACACATCCAACATGAACACATGAACACACATTCAACATGAACACACATTCAACATGAACACATGAACACACATTCAACATGAACACATGAACACACATTCAACATGAACACACATCCAACATGAACACATGAACACACATTCAACATGAACACACATTCAACTGGAACACATGAACACACATTCAACATGAACACACATTCAACGTGAACACACATTCAATGTGAACACACATTCAACATGAACACATGAACACACATTCAACATGAACACACATCCAACATGAACACATGAACACACATTCAACATGAACACACATTCAACATGAACACATGAACACACATTCAACATGAACACATGAACACACATTCAACATGAACACACATCCAACATGAACACATGAACACACATTCAACATGAACACACATTCAACTGGAACACATGAACACACATTCAACATGAACACACATTCAACGTGAACACACATTCAATGTGAACACACATTCAACATGAACACATTAACACACATTCAACATGAACACACATTCAACATGAACACATGAACACACATTCAACATGAACACACATTCAACATGAACACACATCCAACATGAACACATGAACACACATTCAACATGAACACACATTCAACATGAACACACAAACACACATTCAACATGAACACATGAACACACATTCAACGTGAACACACATTCAATGTGAACACACATTCAACATGAACACATTAACACACATTCAACATGAACACATGAACACACATTCAACATGAACACACATTCAACATGAACACACATTCAACATGAACACATGAACACACATTCAACATGAACACACATTCAACATGAACACACAAACACACATTCAACATGAACACATGAACACACATTCAACATGAGTAATTGTGATTAACACTCACATTTAATTTTATACACCAAATGTCTTCTATTTCTTCTACTTTTTTATCTTCTTCTCCTTCATCTTCTTCTAATTCATCTTCATCTTCTTGTCCTTCTAATTCTTCTCCTTCTACTCCTTCATCTTTTTCTTCTTCTATATCTTCTTCTCCTCCATATTCTTCTTCATCTTCATCTCCTTCTTCATCATCTTCTAATTCTTCTTCTTCATCTTCTTCTCCTTTATCTTCTGATTTTCCCTTTTTCTCTTTCAAACCATCAGGTTGAATCAAGAAAGCGTTTGGCCAAAACTGTTTTAGTGTTTGTTGTCCTCTTTGCACTCTGCTGGCTGCCCACTCACATCATCTTCCTGTATCGCTCTCATCACTACGCACAGGTGGGTGTCCTCTTCCTGTATCGCTATCATCACTACTCTGTTATTGAAGACAAGTCTAGTAACAACTGTTATTGAAGAAAAGTTCCTAGACTAGAAACAACTGTTATTAAAGAAAAGTTCCTAGACTAGAAACAACAGTTATTGAAGAAAGGTTCCTTGTCTGGAAACAACTGTTATTGAAGAAAAGTTCCTAGTCTAGAAAAAACTGTTACTAAAGAAAGGTTCTTAGTCTAGAAACAACAGTTATTGAAGAAAAGTTCCTACTCCAAAAACAACTATTATTGAAGAAAGGTTCCTAGTCTAGAAACAACTGTTATTGAAAAAAGGTTCCTAGTCTAGAAACAACAGTTATTGAAGAACTGTTCCAAGTCTAGAAACAACTGCTATTGAAGAAAGGTTCCTAGTCTAGGAACAACTGTTATTAAAAAAGGTTCCTAGTCTTGAAACAACTGCTATTGAAGAAAGGTTCCTAGTCTAGGAACAACTCTTATTAAAAAAGGTTCCTAGTCTTGAAACAACTGTTATTGAAGAAAGGTTCCTAGTCTAGAAACAACAGTTATTGAAGAACATTTTCTACTCTAAAAACAACTACTATTGAAGAAAGGTTCCTAGTCTAGAAACAACTGTTATTGAAGAAAGGTTCCTAGCCTAGAAACAAGTGTTATTGAAGAAAAGGTCCTAGTCTAGAAACAACAGTTATTGAAGAAAGGTTCCTAGTCTAAAAACAACTACTATTGAAGAAAGGTTCCTAGTCTAGAAACAACTGTTATTGAAGAAAGGTTCCTAGCCTAGAAACAAGTGTTATTGAAGAAAAGGTCCTAGTCTAGAAACAACAGTTATTGAAGAAAGGTTCCTAGTCTAAAAACAACAGTTATTGAAGAAAGGTTCCTAGTCTAGAAACAACAGTTATTAAAGAAATGTTCCTAGTCTAGAAACAACTGCTATTGAAGAAAGGTTCCTAGTCTAGAAACAACAGTTATTGATGAAAAGTTCCTAGTCTAGAAACAACTGTTATTAAAAAAGGTTCCTAGTCTTGAAACAACAGTTATTGAAGAAAGGTTCCTAGTCTTGAAACAACAGTTATTGACGAAAAGTTCCTCGTCTAGAAACAAGTGTTATTGAAGAAAGGTTACTAGTATAGAAACATGTGTTATTGAAGAAAGGTTCCTAATCTAGAAACAAGTGTTATTGAAGAAAAGGTCCTAGTCTAGAAACAAGCGTTATTGAAGAAAAGTTCCTAGTCTAGAAACAAGAGTCATTGAAGAAAAGTTCCTAGTCTAGAAACAAGTGTTATTGAAGAACGGTTCCTAGTCTAGAAACAACTGTTATTGAAGAAAAGTTCATAGTCTAGAAACAACTGTTATTGAAGAAAAGTTCCTAGTCTAGAAACAACTGTTATTGAAGAAAGGTTCCTAGTCCAGAAACAATTGTTATTGAAGAAAGGTTCCTAGTCTAGAAACATGTGTTATTGAAGAAAGGTTCCTAAACTAGAAACAAGTGTTATTGAAGAAAAGGTGCAAGTCTACAAACAAGCGTTATTGAAGAAAAGTTCCTAGTCTAGAAACAAGAGTCATTGAAGAAAAGTTCCTAGTCTAGAAACAACTGTTATTGAAGAAAAGTTCCTAGTCTAGAAACAACTGTTATTGAAGAAAACTTCCTAGTTTAGAAACAACTATTATTGAAAAAGCTTCCTAGTCTAGAAACAAGTGTTATTGAAGAAAGGTTCCTAGTCTAGAAACAAGTGTTATTGAAGAAAGGTTCCTAGTCTAGAAACAACAGTTATTGAAGAAAGGTTCCTAGTCTAGAAACAACTGTTATTGAAGAAAACTTCCTAGTTTAGAAACAACTATTATTTAAAAAAGCTTCCTAGTCTAGAAACAAGTGTTATTGAAGAAAGGTTCCTAGTCTAGAAACAACTGTTATTGAAGAAAAGTTCCTAGTCTAGAAACAAGTGTTATTGAAGAAAGGTTCCTAGTCTAGAAACAACTGTTATTGAAGAAAAGTTCCTAGTCTAGAAACAACTGTTATTGAAGAAAAGTTCCCAGTCTAGAAACAAGTGTTATTGAATAAAAGTTCATAGTCTAGAAACAACAGTTATTGAAGAAAAGTTCCTAGTTTAGAAACAACTATTATTGAAAAAAGCTTCCTAGTCTTGAAACAACAGTCATTGAAGAAAGGTTCCTAGTCTAGAATCAAGTGTTATTGAAGAAAAGTTCCTAGTCTAGAAACAACAGTTATTGAAGAAAAGTTCCTAGTCTAGAAACAACAGTTATTGAAGAAAGGTTCCTAGTCTAGAAAGAACAGTTATTGAAGAAAGTTTCCTAGTCTAGAAACAACTGTTATTGAAGAAAGGTTCCTAGTCTAAAAACAACTGTTATTGAAGAAAAGTTCCTAGTCTAGAAACAACTGTTATTGAAGAAAAGTTCCTAGTCTAGAAACAACAGTTATTGAAGAAAGGTTCCTAGTCTAGAAAGGACAGTTATTCAAGAAAGTTTCCTAGTCTAGAAACAACTGTTATTGAAGAAAGGTTCCTAGTCTAAAAACAACTGTTATTGAAGAAAAGTTCCTAGTCTAGAAACAACTATTATTGAAAAAAGGTTCCTAGTCTTAAAACAACAGTTATTGACGAAAGGTTCCTAGCCTTGAAACAACAGTTATTGAAGAAAGGTTCCTAGTCTAGAAACAAGTGTTATTGAAGAAAGGTTCCTAGTCTAGAAACAACAGTTATTGAAGAAAGGTTCCTAGTCTAGAAACAAGTGTTATTGAAGAAAGGTTCCTAGTCTAGAAACGAGTGTTATTGAAGAAAGGTTCCTAGTCTAGAAACGAGTGTTATTGAAGAAAGGTTCCGGGTGGAGTATCTACATAAGTGTGCTTTAGGAAGACAAGAGTGACACCAGGAGGACAAGATCATGTACTGCACCAAGATACACCTTGATGATGTAACATTTGTGTATCTCCGTCATGTCCCAGGTGGACACGTCCCCGGCTCACTTCCTGTGCAGCGTGCTCGCTCGGCTCCTGGCCTTCAGCAACTCCTGCTTCAACCCTTTTGCTCTCTACCTGCTCAGCAAGACCTTCCAGAAGCGGTTCCGGCACCACCTGTGTTGCTGCTGCCGTGCGCTCGCCAAACAGAGCACCGCCCACAACATTCGTATGACTTCTGTGCGCAGCACACGCCACTCCCTGGCGAGCGCTAGCGCCATGGACCCGACCAAACAGAACCCTCGGCAGGACTACGTGTGAACAGTAAAGTCCCAGGAAATTATACGTGTAAGTCCACATGAATCCCCTACGATGCACGACTGGACGTAGAAAACCCAGCTTGTCACACCGATGAAGCTGGTTTGAATTGTTTTGTCTTAACCACTAACGATGGTGGAAAGGTCCTAGAATGTACTTCACTGGATGTTTATGTATATTCATCCACTGGAGGATTAAAAGCCGGAGGGTCTTTGTGACGATCTGTCTCACGTCTGTGCCTGAGTTTGTGTTTATTTCCTGTTAGCGCTGTTATTTTAGTTCCACTTCCTGCATGTCTCCCTGAGCGCTCGTTTCCCTCACCTGTCCCTGATTGGCAGCCTGGCACACCTGGTTGCAGTTGCCAATCAGGCGACTATTTATGCCTACCTCGCTCTCCAGTCAGGGCTCCGTGATTGCTTCCTGTTGCTTGTTTTCCTTGCATGTGCACTTACCAGTTGCACTTCCCGGCGCTACGTCTGCCATCTCTGCATCTTTGGGTTGAAGACCAGCAGTACCTGACGGAATCGAGCCAAATACAGACCCTGCGGAGATTTCAACGGCCGAGAGGCTTGACAAGATTTTGGCACTGATGGCCACATGTCTGTCGTCTGTTGGGTTCTTTGGGGACGTCTGGGATCCGTCCCTTGAGGGTGGGGGCTAAGGTCACCTGTGCAACAAGGTAAGCACAGCTCTCACATCTCCCAGTGAGGCCACCTCAGACGCCGACAGCCCAGCTGCCTGCTGCTCCAGCTCTGGGCACACCATCTTTGTCTCCGTCGGGCCGTCCCACGGCACAGTCTTCCTGGTCTCCGGCAGGCTTACCCACAACGCCTACATCCTGGTCTCTGGTGGGCCGTCCCTCGCCTCACCACTAGTCTGCACCTTGCAGCCACTCCCTCGTGTTGCCGTTGAAAACAAGAACAAATCATTTTTCATCATTTGCTGTAAATAAATCATGTTTCAGCAGCAACTTAGTGGTCAGAACACTTCATGTTCTAAATATTTACACATGAACACATGATGTTCTAAATGTACACATGAACACATTATGTTCTAAATATTTACACATGAACACATGTTTTAAATATATAGGCATGAACACATGATGTTCTAAATGTACACATGGACACATTATGTTCTAAATATTTACACATGAACACATGATGTTCTAAATATTTACACATGAACACATGATGTTCTAAATATTTACACATGAACACGTTTTAAATATTTAGGCATGAACACATGATGTTCTAAATGTACACATGAACACATTATGTTCTAAATATTTACACATGAACACATGTTTTAAATATATAGGCATGAACACATGATGTTCTAAATGTACACATGGACACATTATGTTCTAAATATTTACACATGAACACATGATGTTCTAAATATTTACACATGAACACATGATGTTCTAAATATTTACACATGAACACGTTTTAAATATTTAGGCATGAACACATGATGTTCTAAATGTACACATGAACACATTATGTTCTAAATATTTACACATGAACACATGTTTTAAATATATAGGCATGAACACATGATGTTCTAAATGTACACATGGACACATTATGTTCTAAATATTTACACATGAACACATGATGTTCTAAATATTTACACATGAACACATGATGTTCTAAATATTTACACATGAACACGTTTTAAATATTTAGGCATGAACACATGATGTTCTAAATGTACACATGAACACATTATGTTCTAAATATTTACACATGAACACATGTTTTAAATATATAGGCATGAACACATGATGTTCTAAATGTACACATGGACACATTATGTTCTAAATATTTACACATGAACACATGATGTTCTAAATATTTACACATGAACACATGATGTTCTAAATATTTACACATGAACACGTTTTAAATATTTAGGCATGAACACATGATGTTCTAAATGTACACATGAACACATTATGTTCTAAATATTTACACATGAACACATGTTTTAAATATATAGGTATGAACACATTATGTTCTAAATGTACACATGGACACATTATGTTCTAAATATTTACACATGAACACATGATGTTCTAAATATTTACACATGAACACATGATGTTCTAAATATTTACACATGAACACGTTTTAAATATTTAGGCATGAACACATGATGTTCTAAATGTACACATGAACACATTATGTTCTAAATATTTACACATGAACACATGTTTTAAATTTATAGGCATGAACACATTATGTTCTAAATGTACACGTGGACACATTATGTTCTAAATATTTACACATGAACACATGATGTTCTAAATATTTACACATGAACACGTTTTAAATATTTAGGCATGAACACATGATGTTCTAAATGTACACATGGACACATTATGTTCTAAATATTTACACATGAACACATGTTTTAAATATTTAGGCATGAACACATGATGTTCTAAATGTACACATGAACACATGATGTTCTAAATATTTACACATGAACACATTATGTTCTAAATATTTACACATGAACACATGATATTCTAAATGTACACATGAACACATTATGTTCTAAATATTTACACATGAACACGTTTTAAATATTTAGGCATGAACACATGATGTTGTAAATATACACATGAGCACATTATGTTCTAAATATTTACACATGAACACATTATGTTCTAAATATTCACACATGAACACATATTCTAAATGTACACATGAACACATGATGTTCTAAATATTTACACATGAACACATTATGTTCTAAATATTTAGACATGAACACATGATGTTCTAAATGTACACATTAACACATTATGTTCTAAATATTTACACATGAACACATTATGTTCTAAATATTTACACATGAACACATATTCTAAATGTACACATGAACACATTATGTTCTAAATATTTACACATGAACACATTATGTTCTAAATATTTACACATGAACACATTTTGTTCTAAATGTACACATGAACACATGATGTTCTAAATATTTACACATGAACACATGATGTTCTAAATATTTACACCTGAACACATTATCTTCTAAATGTACACATGAACATATTATCTTCTAAATGTACACATGAACACATTATCTTCTAAATGTACACATGAACACATTATGTTGTAAATGTTCACATGAACACATTATGTTGTAATTGTTCACATGAACACATTATGTTATAAATGTTCACATGAACACCTTAGGTTCTAAATACACACAAATTAACACATTATTTTCTAAATATTTACACACACACATTATGTTCTAAATATACACAGGTGAACACATGATGTCCTAAATTGAACACATGATGTTCTAAATATTTACACATAAACACTACACGTTCTAAATGCACACAAATGAACACATTATGTTCTAAATGTTTACATGAACACATTAGGTTCCAAATACACACAAATGAACACATCATGTTCTAAATACAGACAAATGAACACATTATGTTCTATATCCTTACACAAAATCACTATATGTTCTAAACGCACACACATGAACACATGATGTTCTAAACGTACACATCAACACATTATGTTCTAAATATTTACACATGAACACATTATGTTGTAAATGCACACAAATGAACACATGATGTCTTAAACACACACAAATGAACACATGATGTTCTAAATATTTACACATAAACACGATACGTTCTAAATCCACACACATGAACACATGATGTTCTAAATATTTACACATGAACACATTATGTTCTAAATGCACACACATGAACACATGATGTTCAAAATATTTACACATGAACACATTATGTACTAAATGCACACACATGACCACATGATGTTCTAAATATTTACACATGAACATATTATGTACTAAACATTTACACATGAACACATTATGTTCTAAATGCACATGTTATGTTCTAAATGCACACAAATGAACACATTATGTTCTAAATGCACATGTTATGTTCTAAATGCACACAAATGAACACATTATGTTCTAAATATTTACACATGAACACATTTTGTTCTAACTAAATGTACACACATGAACACATGAGGTTCTAAATGTACACACATGAACACACGCAATCCTCCACACACACACACACACACACACACACACACACACACACACACACACACACACACACACACACACACACACACACACACACACATGAACAAGTGAATCTATTTCCAGTGGGTGTCCAGACTAAGTAGATTGAGTTACAGAAGAACACATGTTGCAAACTTTCAGTCTCACACACTACAACTTTTCAGGAGAGGACACAAGCCTGACAAAATACACACAAGGTATGGTTGTGTTATGGTTGTGTTATGGTTGTATTATGGTTGTATTATGGTTGTGTTGTGTTTTTTTATGGTTGTGTTATGGTTGTATTATGGTTATGTTATGGTATATATTATGGTTGTGTTATGGTTGTATTATGGTTATGTTATGGTTGTATTATGGTTGTGTTATGGTTATATTATGGTTATGTTATGGTATATATTATGGTTTTGACTCTGCATGCTAATATTTCTACATGGCTGAAAGGTCATCTAGAATTGTTAAGAAAAGATTCCACTGAGAGGTAATATTGTACTGTGTATACAAAAATAAAAGTAGAGTGGATTTGTTATTAAGAGAACACATTTTCTCCTCATTTCTCACTTATTAATAGAAGCAAAGAATAAAATGAAGTTGACCTCTCAGTCCCTCCAGGATTTTGCAGACTCGTATGTGATTGTTGTGGCTTTAAAAGCTGAGTTCACTGCAGACTTTTCACAAAGTTTCTAACTAAAATGACAACCTTTGAGATGGTAACCCTGACCGCATAAAAGCAAATCAACAAATCTAACAAAATAGGATTTCTGTCAGAGGTAGCCAATGTACGGCCTGGGGGACATTTGTGGCCCGCAGCTCTTTTTTCAGGCCCGCGGCTCGTTCTAAAAATACTACTACTGTATGCCTTGTTTTACCGCCTGGCATACTTGCCAACCTTGAGACCTCCGATTTTGAGGGGGGGGGGCTTGGTCGAAGGTGGGGCGGAGGCGTGGTTGGGGCAGGGGGCGTGGTTAAGAAGGGTGGCGTATAATTCACCAACTTGAGTATTTCATATATATATATATATATATATATATATATATATATATATATATGTATATATGTATGTATGTATGTATGTATGTATGTATATATACATACGCACATAAATATATACACATATACTGTATATACATACATATATATACACATACATATATACATTTATATACATATACATACACATATTTATACACACACATATATATATACATACTATATATATATATAAAAAAATGTGTATGTGTGTATATACACACATATATATATATATATATATGTGTGTATATACACACACACCTACATATGCCCTGCGATGAGGTGGCGATATATATATATATATATATATATATATATATATATATATATATATATATATATATATATATATATATATATATATGTATATATATCTATACATATATATATATATATGTATGTATGTATGTATGTATATATACATATATACATACGCACATACATATATACACATATACTGTATATACATACATATATATACACATACATATATACATATATATATACACACATATATATATATATACATACCATATATATATATATTTATGTATATATATATATATATATAAAAAATGTGTATGTGTGTATATACACACACACACATATACATATATATATATATATATATATATATATATATACACACACACCTACATATGCCCTGAGATGAGGTGGCGACTTGTCCAGGGTGTCCCCGCCTTCCACCCAATTGTAGCTGAGATAAGCACCAGCGCCCCCCGCGACCCCAAAGGGAATAAGCGGTAAAAAATGGATGGATGGATGGACTAATATTTAATTTAACTTAAGAAAAACCGCAATATTTTCACCCCAAAACAATGAAATAGTTAGAATATATGAGAAGGTAAAGCAGCATGTGGGGTTAAAAATAATGAATTAGTGTACATACTTCATTAATGCAAAATTTTTCACGATGAATCACATGAGTTTATTTATTAATGATGACAGCTCTGGTGATTAAATATCACAATCATTGCTTTGTAATCTCCAACTAAGCCACTTGAACATAAATCGAGGAACATGGCTTTGCTTCAGACTTCCATTTTTTCCTCGCCGGGTAAAGTTTGGACACCCCTGAGTGTGAATAATGCAAAGTTGCACAAATACATTTTTCTCAAACTCAAATGAATGTTGTGGCCATGATCTGGCAGATGGAGATGTTGGACCTGTTGATCATCGGCAGCGGTCCTCACGCCTTGACCCTGGCCAGCCTCCTGTCCCGCTCACACCTCGAGCCGGGACAGGAAGAACCTCTTCCTCCTGCATCCTGCGGGGATCCTCCTGGACTTGACTTCAAGGAGGAAGCAGACCACAAGACCAAGAGGAAGGTAACACACGGTACAGGATGCTCACCTGCAAACAAACATTAACACTACTCATCATATCAACTACTTACTAATCCTCTAAATGACAATTATATAAACTTATGCTGTCTTTAAGTTGAAGTGGAATGACGACACCTAGTGGTCACAATAGTTCATGAAGTTAAGCTCATGATGCAGAAAATTGAAGGATGCAGACACGTTTGTTACTGGATACTTTCTAATACTGCTTTGTGTGTGTAACTACAAATATATACTACTTGTTTATATTGACTAATGTTGTATTGTTCAATGACTATGACACATGTCTAGCTTGTGTGCTATTGTGTGCTTAGCTGTTGTGTAGCTGCTAGCTCCTAGTAGCCTATAGCCTAGCATGTTTACCTTTGGTCAATCATTTGAGTCAAATAGAAGATCTTGGGTGTTAATTAGAGGACATTTAGATGTTAACTGTCTGTCAGCTTTGTACAAGTAAACACACTGCATGTATCGCACATGATATCACACACAAGTTAACACTCTGCAGGACTGCATGTATCGCACATGATATCACACACAAGTTAACACTCTGCAGGACTGCATGTATCGCACATGACATCACACACAAGTAAACATTCTGAAGTACTGCTTGTATCGCACATGACATCACACACAAGTAAACATTCTGAAGTACTGCTTGTATCGCACATGACATCACACACACGTAAACATTCTGAAGTACTGCTTGTATCGCACATGATATCACACACAAGTAAACATTCTGCAGGACTGCTTGTATCACACATGATATCACACACAAGTAAACATTCTGCAGGACTGATTGTATCACACATGACATCACACACAAGTAAACACGATGCAGGACTGCTTGTATCGCACATGACATCACACACAAGTAAACATTCTGCAGGACTGCTTGTATCGCACATAATATCACACACAATTAAACATTCTGAAGTACTGCTTGTATCACACATGACATCACACACAAGTAAACATTCTGAAGTACTGCTTGTATCACACATGATATCACACACAAGTAAACACTCTGCAGGACTGTTTGTTTTACACATGATATCACACACAAGTAAACACGATGCAGGACTGCTTGTATCGCACATGACATCACACACAAGTAAACATTCTGCAGGACTGCTTGTATCACACATGATATCACACACAAGTAAACACTCTGCAGGACTGTTTGTTTTACACATGATATCACACACAAGTAAACACGATGCAGGACTGCTTGTATCGCACATGACATCACACACAAGTAAACATTCTGCAGGACTGCTTGTATCGCACATAATATCACACACAAGTAAACACTGTGCAGGATTGCTTGTAATGCACTTGTTATCACACAGTTATCATGCTGCAGGACTGCTGGTATTACACATGATATCACACACAAGTGAACACGCTGCAGGACTGTTTCTTTTACACACGATATCACACACAAGTAAACATGGTGCAGGACTGCTTGTATCGCACATGATACCATACACAAGTAAAAAGTATGCAATACTGCTTGTATCGCACATGATATCACACACAAGTAAACACGCTGCAGGACTGTTTCTTTTACACATGATATCGCACACAAGTAAACATGCTGCAGGACTGCTTGTATCGCACATGATACCATACACAAGTAAAAAGTATGCATTACTGCTTGTATCGCACATGATATCACACACAAGTAAACACTCTGCAGGACTGCTTGTATCGCACACGATATCACACACAAGTAAACATTCTGCAGGACTGCTTGTATCACACATGATATCACACACAAGTTAACACTCTGCAGGACTGCATGTATCGCACATGACATCACACACAAGTAAACATTCTGAAGTACTGCTTGTATCGCACATGACATCACACACAAGTAAACATTCTGAAGTACTGCTTGTATCGCACATGACATCACACACACGTAAACATTCTGAAGTACTGCTTGTATCGCACATGACATCACACACAAGTAAACATTCTGCAGGACTGCTTGTATCACACATGATATCACACACAAGTAAACATTCTGCAGGACTGCTTGTATCACACATGATATCACACACAAGTAAACATTCTGCAGGACTGCTTGTATCACACATGATATCACACACAATAAACATTCTGCAGGACTGCTTGTATCGCACATAATATCACACACAAGTAAACACTGTGCAGGATTGCTTGTAATGCACTTGTTATCACACAGTTATCATGCTGCAGGACTGCTTGTATTACACATGATATCACACACAAGTAAACATGGTGCAGGACTGCTTGTATCGCACATGATATCACACACAAGTAAACACGCTGCAGGACTGTTTCTTTTACACATGATATCACACACAAGTAAACATGGTGCAGGACTGCTTGTATCGCACATGATACCATACACAAGTAAAAAGTATGCAATACTGCTTGTATCGCACATGATATCACACACAAGTAAACACGCTGCAGGACTGTTTCTTTTACACATGATATCGCACACAAGTAAACATGCTGCAGGACTGCTTGTATCGCACATGATACCATACACAAGTAAAAAGTATGCATTACTGCTTGTATCGCACATGATATCACACACAAGTAAACACTCTGCAGGACTGCTTGTATCGCACACGATATCACACACAAGTAAACATTCTGCAGGACTGCTTGTATCACACATGATATCACACACAAGTAAACATTCTGCAGGACTGCTTGTATCGCACATGATATCACACACAAGTAAACACTCTGCTTGTATCGCACATGATATCACACACAAGTAAACACTCTGCTTGTGTCGCACATGACATTACACACAAGTTAACACTCTGCAGGACTGCTTGTATCGCACATGACATCCCACACAAGTAAACATTCTGAAGTACTGCTTGTATCGCACATGACATCACACACAAGTAAACATTCTGCAGGACTGCTTGTATCGCACATGACATCACACACAAGTAAACATTCTGCAGGACTGCTTGTATCACACATGATATCACACACAAGTAAACATTCTGCAGGACTGCTTGTATCGCACATGACATCACACACAAGTAAACATTCTGCAGGACTGCTTGTATCGCACATGACATCACACACAAGTAAACATTCTGCAGGACTGTTTGTATCACACATGATATCACACACAATAAACATTCTGCAGGACTGCTTGTATCGCACATGATATCACACACAAGTAAACACTGTGCAGGATTGCTTGTAATGCACTTGTTATCACACAGTTATCATGCTGCAGGACTGCTTGTATCACACATGATATCACACACAAGTAAACACGCTGCAGGACTGTTTCTTTTACACATGATATCACACACAAGTAAACATGGTGCAGGACTGCTTGTATCGCACATGATATCACACACAAGTAAACACGCTGCAGGACTGTTTCTTTTACACATGATATCACACACAAGTAAACATGGTGCAGGACTGCTTGTATCGCACATGATACCGTACACAAGTAAAAAGTATGCAATACTGCTTGTATCGCACATGATATCACACACAAGTAAACACGCTGCAGGACTGTTTCTTTTACACATGATATCGCACACAAGTAAACATGCTGCAGGACTGCTTGTATCGCACATGATACCATACACAAGTAAAAAGTATGCATTACTGCTTGTATCGCACATGATATCACACACAAGTAAACACTCTGCAGGACTGCTTGTATCGCACACGATATCACACACAAGTAAACACTCTGCAGGACTGCTTGTATCACACATGATATCACACACAAGCAAACACGCTGCAGGACCGCTTGTATTGCACATGATATCACACACAAGTAAACATGCTGCAGGACTGCTTGTATCGCACATGATACCATATAAAAGTAAACACAATGCAGGACTGCCTGTATCACACATGATATCCCACACAAGCAAACACGCTGCAGGACTGTTTCTTTTACACATGATATCACACACAAGTAAGCATGGCGCAGGACTGCTTGTATCGCACATGATACCATACACAAGTAAAAAGTATGCATTACTGCTTGTATCGCACATGATATCACACACAAGTAAACACGCTGCAGGACTGTTTCTTTTACACATGATATCACAAACAAGTTAACACTCTGCAGGACTGCTTGTATCGCACATGATATCACACACAAGTAAACACTCTGCAGGGCTGCTTGTATCGCACATGATATCACACACAAGTAAACACTCTGCAGTACTGTTTATATCGCACATGATATCACACACAAGTAAACACTCTGCAGGACTGCTTGTATCGCACATGATATCACACACAAGTAAACACTCTGCAGGACTGCTTGTATCGCACATGATATCACACACAAGTAAACACTCTGCAGGACTGCTTGTATCGCACATGATATCACACACAAGTAAACACTCTGCAGGACTGCTTGTATCGCACATGATATCGCACACAAAGCAACAGTTCAATATAATGTAATATCAATACGTACAGGAAGTGCATCAATGAAAGAGGATGTGGATGATGCAACTTCCTGTTTGTAACAGGACCCAGTTTCTTTCAGGACAGGAGTCGCTGGGGGCGAGTCCACGCCAGGTGATGATGATGATGATGATGATGATGATGATGATGATGTCATCACGCCACCCATCAGCTTCCTGGTGGTGGACAGCTATGGACGCTGGACCTCTTTGTGGAGCAGTCAGTTCTCTGCTCTCAACATCACTCACCTGCGCTCACACTCCCTGCTGCACACTGACCCATTCAACAAGGTGCACACACACACACACACACACACACACACACACAAGCAAAGCAATGATGTGTGTGTGTGTGTGTGTGTGTGTGTTTCAGATGGCGCTGCAGGAGTTTGCGTTAAAGAACAATCGCACGGCCGAGCTCCACAGTCTTCCCGAGCAGATGTTCATCCTGGACGAAAACACTTTCTTCAACGACACGCCGCTCGGCAAGAAGGAGAGGAAACGTCTGAAGGTCACCTCCACACTCCACAAGGACATCTTCCTCAGTCTGCCGGGGACCAAACTCTCTGTGGACTTCTTTCAAGACCAGGTTACACTCCCATACCCTGTCTGTCTGTCTGTTTTCATAAAATTGCCAAAATGTCAAGCATTTTCTTGTAAAATTGTGACTGTTATGTAATGACTGACTGGCGGGGTTGTCCCTCCGTGGATGCGTCGACAAGAACACAGCAATGGTAAGTTTAAATGTTTTATTCAACTTAAAAGCAGGCTATGAACAAAAATACTGGAGCTAACAGACAAAATAAACCAAGGGCGCTGGCGTAAAAAGCTAGGAATAGAAAACATAAAAACTAAGACTGGCACAAAGGCACACAAAAAAGGAAAAAACAATTCATCAGCGTGAGAGCTGGAATAAAACAAAGGTTTAGCGTCAGTCGATACTTGTTGCTCAAAGGCAAATCTATGAACCCAGACTGAACAAAGAGAAGAGGAAAGCTTATAGGGAGTCATCAAGGAGAACCAGGTGTGTGTAGAAAACGAGGAACAGGTGAAATCAACGTGTAACCATGGTAACGGGCTAAACAGGAAGTGAGTGGGTCAGAAGAGAATGAAACAAAGATGGAAAAATAAATATGTGAAGATCTGAGTCACGGATCGCGACATGTTACTGCGTAAAATTCCAACTTTTATCATAATATTGCACAAAAGTTCAGTTTTTCTTGTAAAATTTTGAATAAAATTACAATTTTTTTTTATACTACTGCCAACATTCTACGTTTTTCTTGTGAAATTCCAACTTATTTTTCACAACAAGCTTTTTTTATATGTGCATAGTAAGTATATATTATTTATGTTGTAAATACACTTCTGCATATATCTTAGAAAGGCTGCTCCAAATACAATAATGTGTGTGTGTGTGTGTGTGTGTGTGTGTGTGTGTGTGTGTGTGTGTGTGTGTGTGTGTGTGTGTGTGTGTGTGTGTGTGTGTGTGTGTGTGTGTGTGAGCACGACATCTCGTGTTAATTTATGGTCAAGCTGACGTTGACGTGTTGCTACTTATCAGGTGTTTACCTATAAAGTCAGCAAAAAAAAATCTAGCCTACTAGCGGTAGCATGCTAACAGGTAACATTCGTCAAGAAACAAAACATTCGATGTATACCTGAAAACAGGTAACATTGGTAAAATTACAAAATATTTGAGGCAACAATGTATACCTGAAAATGTTGTTAAAACTGCTAGCATGCTAACATTAGCATACGTCAAGTACCAACATGTGACACAGGTGTTTACCTATAAAGTTAGCAAAAAAAAATCTAGCCTACTAGCGGTGGCATGTTAACAGGTAACATTCGTCAAGAAACAAAACATTCGATGTATACCTGAAAACATTTAGCTAAAAGAGCTACCCTACTAGTGTTAGCATGTAAACAGGTAACACTGGTCGAATAACTTGAATATTTGACGCTGTGATGTATACCTGAAAATTTTGTTGCATATGCTAGCATGCTAACATTAGCATACATCAAGTACCAACATGTGACACAGGTGTTTACCTATAAAGTTAGCTAAAAAAAATCTAGCCTATTAGCGTTAGCATGTTAACAGGTAACATTCATCCAAAAAAAAAAATTCAATTCAGCGATATATACCTGAAAAATTTAGCTAAAAAAGCTAGCCTACAAGCATTAGCATGCTAACAAGGAAAATTTGTCAAGTAACAATATATTTGATGTGGCGATGTATACCTGAAAATGTTGTTAAAACTGCTAGCATGCTAACATTAGCATACGTCAAGTACCAACATGTGACACTGGTGTTTACCTATTAAGTTAGCTAAAAAAGCTAGCCTACTAGCACTAGCATGCTAACGTGTACCATTTATCAAGAAGCAAAATATTCGATTCAGCGATGTATACCTGAAAAACTTAGCTAAACAAGCTACCCTACTAGCATTAGCATGCTAACAGGTAACATTCATCAAGAAACAAAATATTCGATTCAGTGGTGTATACCTGAAAAAATGTAGCTAAAAGAGCTAGCCTGCTAGCGTTAGCATGCTAACAGGTAACATTGATCAAACAACATTTGACGCACACCTGCAAAAAAGCTATAATGCTAACATTAGAATGCTAATGGTTAGAATAAGTCACCTGGTTGAAAGACACACCTGGTTGAAGGACACACCTGGTTGAAGGACACACCTGGTTGAAAGACACACCTGGTTGAAGGACACACCTGGTTGAAGGACACACCTGGTTGAAAGACACACCTGGTTGAATGACACACCTGGTTGAATGACACACCTGGTTGAAAGACACACCTGGTTGAATGACACACCTGGTTGAAAGACACACCTGCTGAATGACACACCTGGTTGAAGGACACACCTGGTTGGAGGACACACCTGGTTGAAGGACACACCTGGTTGAATGACACATCTGGTTGAAGGACACACCTGGTTGAAAGACACACCTGGTTGAAGGACACACCTGGTTGAATGACACACCTGGTTGAAGGACACACCTGGTTGAAAGACACACCTGGTTGAAAGACACACCTGGTTGAAAGACACACCTGGTTGAAGGACACACCTGGTTGAATGACACACCTGGTTGAATGACACACCTGGTTGAAGGACACACCTGGTTGAAAGACACACCTGGTTGAAGGACACACCTGGTTGAAAGACACACCTGGTTGAAGGACATACCTGGTTGAAAGACACACCTGTTTGAAGGACACACCTGGTTGAAGGACACACCTGGTTGAATGACACACCTGGTTGAATGACACACCTGTTTGAAAGACACACCTGGTTGAAAGACACACCTGGTTGAATGACACACCTGGTTGAATGACACACCTGGTTGAAAGACACACCTGGTTGAATGACACACCTGGTTGAAAGACACACCTGGTTGAATGACACACCTGGTTGAAGGACACACCTGGTTGAATGACACACCTGGTTGAAAGACACACCTGGTTGAATGACACACCTGGTTGAAAGACACACCTGGTTGAATGACACACCTGGTTGAAAGACACACCTGGTTGAAAGACACACCTGGTTGAAGGACACACCTGGTTGAATGACACACCTGGTTGAAAGGCACACCTGGTTGAAAGACACACCTGGTTGAAGGACACACCTGGTTGAAAGACACACCTGGTTGAAGGACACACCTGGTTGAAGGACACACCTGGTTGAATGACACACCTGGTTGAAGGACACACCTGGTTGAATGACACACCTGGTTGAAAGACACACCTGGTTGAAAGACACACCTGGTTGAATGACACACCTGGTTGAAGGACAAACCTGGTTGAAAGACACACCTGGTTGAATGACACACCTGGTTGAAAGACACACCTGGTTGAAGGACACACCTGGTTGAAAGACACACCTGGTTGAATGACACACCTGGTTGAAAGACACACCTGCTGAATGACACACCTGGTTGAAAGACACACCTGGTTGAATGACACACCTGGTTGAAAGATACACCTGGTTGAAAGACACACCTGGTTGAATGACACACCTGGTTGAATGACACACCTGGTTGAAAGACACACCTGGTTGAATGACACACCTGGTTGAAAGACACACCTGGTTGAATGACACACCTGGTTGAAGGACACACCTGGTTGAATGACACACCTGGTTGAAAGACACACCTGGTTGAAAGACACACCTGGTTGAATGACACACCTGGTTGAAAGACACACCTGGTTGAATGACACACCTGGTTGAAAGACACACCTGGTTGAAGGACACACCTGGTTGAATGACACACCTGGTTGAAAGACACACCTGGTTGAAAGACACACCTGGTTGAAGGACACACCTGGTTGAAAGACACACCTGGTTGAAAGACACACCTGGTTGAAGGACACACCTGGTTGAAGGACACACCTGGTTGAATGACACACCTGGTTGAAATACACACCTGGTTGAAGGACACACCTGGTTGAAGGACACACCTGGTTGAATGACACACCTGGTTGAAGGACACACCTGGTTGAATGACACACCTGGTTGAAAGACACACCTGGTTGAATGACACACCTGGTTGAAAGACACACCTGGTTGAAGGACACACCTGGTTGAAGGACACACCTGGTTGAATGACACACCTGGTTGAAGGACACACCTGGTTGAATGACACACCTGGTTGAAAGACACACCTGGTTGAAGGACACACCTGGTTGAAAGACACACCTGGTTGAATGACACACCTGGTTGAAAGACACACCTGGTTGAAAGACACACCTGGTTGAATGACACACCTGGTTGAATGACACACCTGGTTGAAAGACACACCTGGTTGAATGACACACCTGGTGGAAAGACACACCTGGTTGAATGACACACCTGGTTGAAGGACACACCTGGTTGAATGACACACCTGGTTGAAAGACACACCTGGTTGAAAGACACACCTGGTTGAATGACACACCTGGTTGAAAGACACACCTGGTTGAATGACACACCTGGTTGAAAGACACACCTGGTTGAAGGACACACCTGGTTGAATGACACACCTGGTTGAAAGACACACCTGGTTGAAAGACACACCTGGTTGAAGGACACACCTGGTTGAAAGACACACCTGGTTGAAGGACACACCTGGTTGAAGGACACACCTGGTTGAATGACACACCTGGTTGAAGGACACACCTGGTTGAATGACACACCTGGTTGAAGGACACACCTGGTTGAAGGACACACCTGGTTGAAGGACAAACCTGGTTGAAAGACACACCTGGTTGAAGGACACACCTGGTTGAATGACACACCTGGTTGAAAGACACACCTGCTGAATGACACACCTGGTTGAAAGACACACCTGGTTGAATGACACACCTGGTTGAAAGACACACCTGGTTGAAAGACACACCTGGTTGAATGACACACCTGGTTGAATGACACACCTGGTTGAAAGACACACCTGGTTGAATGACACACCTGGTTGAAAGACACACCTGGTTGAAAGACACACCTGGTTGAAGGACACACCTGGTAGAATGACACACCTGGTTGAAGGACACACCTGGTTGAAAGACACACCTGGTTGAATGACACACCTGGTTGAAGGACACACCTGGTTGAAAGACACACCTGGTTGAAGGACATACCTGGTTGAAAGACACACCTGTTTGAAGGACACACCTGGTTGAAGGACACACCTGGTTGAAGGACACACCTGGTTGAAAGACACACCTGGTTGAATGACACACTTGGTTGAAAGACACACCTGGTTGAAAGACACACCTGGTTGAATGACACACCTGGTTGAATGACACACCTGGTTGAAAGACACACCTGGTTTAATGACACACCTGGTTGAAAGACACACCTGGTTGAATGACACACCTGGTTGAAGGACACACCTCTTTGAATGACACACCTGGTTGAAAGACACACCTGGTTGAAAGACACACCTGGTTGAATGACGCACCTGGTTGAAAGACACACCTGGTTGAATGACACACCTGGTTGAAGGACACACCTGGTTGAAGGACACACCTGGTTGAAAGACACACCTGGTTGAAGGACACACCTGGTTGAAGGACACACCTGGTTGAAAGACACACCTGGTTGAAAGACACACCTGGTTGAATGACACACCTGGTTGAAAGACACACCTGGTTGAATGACACAACTGGTTGAAAGACAAACCTGGTTGAAGGACACACCTGGTTGAATGACACACCTGGTTGAAAGACACACCTGGTTGAATGACACACCTGGTTGAAAGACACACCTGCTGAATGACACACCTGGTTGAAGGACACACCTGGTTGAAAGACACACCTGGTTGAAGGACACACCTGGTTGAAAGACACACCTGGTTGAATGACACACCTGGTTGAAGGACACACCTGGTTGAAAGACACACCTGGTTGAAGGACACACCTGGTTGAATGACACACCTGGTTGAATGACACACCTGGTTGAATGACACACCTGGTTGAAAGACACACCTGGTTGAAGGACACACCTGGTTGAAAGACACACCTGGTTGAAAGACACACCTGGTTGAAGGACACACCTGGTTGAAAGACACACCTGGTTGAATGACACACCTGGTTGAAGGACACACCTGGTTGAATGACACACCTGGTTGAATGACACACCTGGTTGAATGACACACCTGGTTGAAAGACACACCTGGTTGAAGGACACACCTGGTTGAATGACACACCTGGTTGAATGACACACCTGGTTGAAGGACACACCTGGTTGAAAGACACACCTGGTTGAAGGACACACCTGGTTGAAAGACACACCTGGTTGAAGGACATACCTGGTTGAAAGACACACCTGTTTGAAGGACACACCTGGTTGAAGGACACACCTGGTTGAAAGACACACCTGGTTGAATGACACACCTGTTTGAAAGACACACCTGGTTGAATGACACACCTGGTTGAAAGACACACCTGGTTGAATGACACACCTGGTTGAAAGACACACCTGGTTGAATGACACACCTGGTTGAAGGACACACCTGGTTGAATGACACACCTGGTTGAAAGACACACCTGGTTGAATGACACACCTGGTTGAAAGACACACCTGGTTGAATGACACACCTGGTTGAAAGACACACCTGGTTGAAAGACACACCTGGTTGAAGGACACACCTGGTTGAATGACACACCTGGTTGAAAGACACACCTGGTTGAAAGACACACCTGGTTGAAGGACACACCTGGTTGAAAGACACACCTGGTTGAATGACACACCTGGTTGAAGGACACACCTGGTTGAAGGACACACCTGGTTGAAAGACACACCTGGTTGAATGACACACCTGGTTGAAAGACACACCTGCTGAATGACACACCTGGTTGAAAGACACACCTGGTTGAATGACACACCTGGTTGAAAGACACACCTGGTTGAAAGACACACCTGGTTGAATGACACATCTGGTTGAATGACACACCTGGTTGAAAGACACACCTGGTTGAAGGACACACCTGGTTGAAGGACACACCTGGTTGAAAGACACACCTGGTTGAATGACACACCTGGTTGAAAGACACACCTGCTGAATGACACACCTGGTTGAAAGACACACCTGGTTGAATGACACACCTGGTTGAAAGACACACCTGGTTGAAAGACACACCTGGTTGAATGACACACCTGGTTGAAAGACACACCTGGTTGAAAGACACACCTGGTTGAATGACACACCTGGTTGAAAGACACACCTGGTTGAATGACACACCTGGTTGAAAGACACACCTGGTTGAAGGACACACCTGGTTGAATGACACACCTGGTTGAAAGACACACCTGTTTGAAGGACACACCTGGTTGAAGGACACACCTGGTTGAAGGACACACCTGGTTGAAGGACACACCTGGTTGAAAGACACACCTGGTTGAAGGACACACCTGGTTGAAGGACACACCTGGTTGAAAGACACACCTGTTTGAAGGACACACCTGGTTGAAGGACACACCTGGTTGAATGACACACCTGGTTGAAAGACACACCTGGTTGAAAGACACACCTGGTTGAATGACACATCTGGTTGAATGACACACCTGGTTGAAAGACACACCTGGTTGAAGGACACACCTGGTTGAAGGACACACCTGGTTGAAAGACACACCTGGTTGAATGACACACCTGGTTGAAAGACACACCTGCTGAATGACACACCTGGTTGAAAGACACACCTGGTTGAATGACACACCTGGTTGAAAGACACACCTGGTTGAAAGACACACCTGGTTGAATGACACACCTGGTTGAAAGACACACCTGGTTGAAAGACACACCTGGTTGAATGACACACCTGGTTGAAAGACACACCTGGTTGAATGACACACCTGGTTGAAAGACACACCTGGTTGAAGGACACACCTGGTTGAATGACACACCTGGTTGAAAGACACACCTGTTTGAAGGACACACCTGGTTGAAGGACACACCTGGTTGAAGGACACACCTGGTTGAAGGACACACCTGGTTGAAAGACACACCTGGTTGAAGGACACACCTGGTTGAAGGACACACCTGTGGTCCAACAGGTGCGGCGCTACGACTTGGAGAAGGTGGTGGTGGCGGGAAGCGTGACTCGCATCCTTCCCGTGGTCGAAGAAGCCGAGCAGGAAGACCGTGGCTCCGCCCCAAAAGGAGGCGGGGCAAGGCGGGTGGCGCACTTTCAAGTCCACTTTCAAGACGGCGCCATGCGGCAAGCCCGACGCGTCGTCATGGCAACGGGCCCCACCCGGGCCCAGATGGCCAACATTCCGCCGTGGGTGACGGAGCTGGAGGAGAAGTTTCCGGAAGGACGCCTGCAGCACACGGTGCGCCTCATGCACGCTCGGTCGGCCGGGGGCGGGACAGGAAGTAAGACCTCGCCGCCGTGCCACACCTTCACAATAAAAGACTAATGATGGATGTGCGTGCAGCGGTGGTGTGTGAGCCGGGTCACAGGGTCATGGTGGTGGGTGGAGGGCTGACCAGCGCCCACGTGGTCGCCATGGCGCTGCAGCGAGGTGCCAGTCATGTGACCTGGGTGATGCGGAAGCACCTGCAGGTAAGGAGTGCACCTGGCACATTCACGCCAGCTTCATGCCGCTGTGCTGTGTGTACTTCCTGTCTGGCAGCTGAGGCAGTTTGACGCGGGCGACCTGGAGGGTCTGCTGGGCCGGTACTCACACCTGGACCACGGCGTCAAGATGGACGCCCGGGCGCACCTGAGACAGTTCTACCAGCAGAGGAGTCTTCACGCACGCCTGGCGATGATTGGTCAGGCCAGGAAGGGAGGGGCCGTCACCCCCCAGGCCTACATGCACCTGAAGCCTTTTATTCTGAAAGGACAGGTGGAAGTCAGGTCTTACTGTCAGGTAACAACTTGACCACCATTGGTGGACTTCAACCATCTCAAACACAACAAACACTCCTGTTATATAGAGGATCTTTGACTAGCACTTAGTTAATACTTAAACAGCAAACACTCTTCTCATATAGAGGATCTTTGACTAGCACTTAGTTAATACTTAAACAGCAAACACTCTTCTCATATAGAGGATCTTTGACTAGCACTTAGTTAATACTTAAACAGCAAACACTCCTGTCATATAGAGGATCTTTGACTAGCACTTAGTTAATACTTAAACAGCAAACACTCCTGTCATTTGGAGGATCTTTGACTAGCGCTTAGTTAATACTTAAAAACAGCAAACACTCCTGTTATATAGAGGATCTTTGACTAGCGCTTAGTTAATACTTAAACAGCAAACACTCCTGTCATATAGAGGATCTTTGACTAGCGCTTAGTTAATACTTAAACAGCAAACACTCCTGTTATGTAGAGGATCTTTGACTAGCGCTTAGTTAATACTTAAACAGCAAACACTCTTCTCATATAGAGGATCTTTGACTAGCGCTTAGTTAATACTTAAACAGCAAACACTCCTGTCATATAGAGGATCTTTGACTAGCGCTTAGTTAATACTTAAACAGCAAACCCTCCTGTCATTTAGAGGATCTTTGACTAGCGCTTAGTTAATACTTAAAAACAGCAAACACTCCTGTCATATAGGGGATCTTTGACTAGCGCTTAGTTAATACTTAAACAGCAAACACTCCTGTCATGTAGAGGATCTTTGACTAGCGCTTAGTTAATACTTAAACAGCAAACACTCCTGTCATATAGAGGATCTTTGACTAGCGCTTAGTTAATACTTAAAAACAGCAAACACTCTTCTCATATAGAGGATCTTTGACTAGCGTTTAGTTAATACTTGAAAACAGCAAAGACTCCTGTCATATAGAGGATCTTTGACTAGCGCTTAGTTAATACTTAAAAACAGCAAACCCTCCTGTTATATAAAGGATCTTTGACTAGTGCTTAGTTAATACTTAAAAACAGCAAACACTCCTGTCATATAGAGGATCTTTGACTAGCGCTTAGTTAATACTTAAAAACAGCAAACCCTCCTGTTATATAAAGGATCTTTGACCAGCACTTAGTTAATACTTAAACAGCAAACACTCCTGTCATATAGAGGATCTTTGACTAGCGCTTAGTTAATACTTAAAAACAGCAAACACTCTTCTCATATAGAGGATCTTTGACTAGCGTTTAGTTAATACTTGAAAACAGCAAAGACTCCTGTCATATAGAGGATCTTTGACTAGCGCTTAGTTAATACTTAAAAACAGCAAACCCTCCTGTTATATAAAGGATCTTTGACTAGTGCTTAGTTAATACTTAAAAACAGCAAACACTCCTGTCATATAGAGGATCTTTGACTAGCACTTAGTTAATACTTAGACAGCAAACCCTCCTGTTATATAGAGGATCTTTGACTAGTGCTTAGTTAATACTTAAACAGCAAACACTTCTGTCATATAGAGGATCTTTGACTAGCGCTTAGTTAATACTTAAAAACAGCAAACACTCTTCTCATATAGAGGATCTTTGACTAGCGCTTAGTTAATACTTAAACAGCAAACCCTCCTGTCATATAGAGGATCTTTGACTATCGCTTAGTTAATACTTAAACACAGCAAACACTCCTGTCATATAGAGGATCTTTGACTAGCGCTTAGTTAATACTTAAAAACAGCAAACACTCTTCTCATATAAAGGATCTTTGACTAGCGCTTAGTTAATACTTAAACAGCAAACACTCCTGTCATATAGAGGATCTTTGACTAGCGCTTAGTTAATACTTAAAAACAGCAAACACTCCTGTCATATAGAGGATCTTTGACTAGCGCTTAGTTAATACTTAAAAACAGCAAGCACTCCTGTCATATAGAGGATCTTTGACTAACGCTTAGTTAATACTCAAACAGCAAACACTCCTGTCATTTAGAAGATCTTTGACTAGCGCTAAGTTAATACTTAAACAGCAAACCCTCCTGTCATATAGAGGATCTTTGACTAGCGCTTAGTTAATACTTGAAAACAGCAAACTCTCCTGTCATGTAGAGGATCTTTGACTAGCGCTTAGTTAATACTTAAACAGCAAACAATTATGTTATATAGAGGATCTTTGACTTGTGCTGTTGCACTCAGTCCTTAAAAAGCAGCAAACACTCCTGACATATAGAGGATCTTTGACTAGCGCTTAGTTAATACTTAAAAACAGCAAAGACTCTTGTCATATAGAGGATCTTTGACTAGCACTTAGTTAATACTTAGACAGCAAACCCTCCTGTTATATAGAGGATCTTTGACTAGTGCTTAGTTAATACTTAAACAGCAAACACTCCTGTCATATAGAGGATCTTTGACTAGCGCTTAGTTAATACTTAAAAACAGCAAACACTCTTCTCATATAGAGGATCTTTGACTAGCGCTTAGTTAATACTTAAACAGCAAACACTCCTGTCATATAAAGGATCTTTGACTAGCACTTAGTTAATACTTAAACATAGCAAACAATTCTGTTATATAGAGGATCTTTGACTTGTGCTTTTGCACTCTGTCCTTAAAAAGCAGCAAACACTCCTGTCATATAGAGGATCTTTGACTAGCACTTAGTTAATACTTAAACAGCAAACCCTCCTGTCGTATAGAGGATCTTTGACTAGCGCTTAGTTAATACTTAAACAGCAAACCCTCCTGTCGTATAGAGGATCTTTGACTAGCGCTTAGTTAATACTTAAAAACAGCAAACACTTCTGTCATATAGAGGATCTTTGACTAGTGCTTAGTTAATACTTAAACACAACAAACCGTCCTGTCATATAGAGGATCTTTGACTAGCGCTTAGTTAATACTTAAAAACAGCAAACACTCTTCTCATATAGAGGATCTTTGACTAGCGCTTAGTTAATACTTAAACAGCAAACCCTCCTGTCATATAGAGGATCTTTGACTATCGCTTAGTTAATACTTAAACACAGCAAACACTCCTGTCATATAGAGGATCTTTGACTAGCGCTTAGTTAATACTTAAAAACAGCAAACACTCTTCTCATATAAAGGATCTTTGACTAGCGCTTAGTTAATACTTAAACAGCAAACACTCCTGTCATATAGAGGATCTTTGACTAGCGCTTAGTTAATACTTAAAAACAGCAAACACTCCTGTCATATAGAGGATCTTTGACTAGCGCTTAGTTAATACTTAAAAACAGCAAGCACTCCTGTCATATAGAGGATCTTTGACTAACGCTTAGTTAATACTCAAACAGCAAACACTCCTGTCATTTAGAAGATCTTTGACTAGCGCTAAGTTAATACTTAAACAACAAACCCTCCTGTCATATAGAGGATCTTTGACTAGCGCTTAGTTAATACTTGAAAACAGCAAACTCTCCTGTCATGTAGAGGATCTTTGACTAGCGCTTAGTTAATACTTAAACAGCAAACAATTATGTTATATAGAGGATCTTTGACTTGTGCTGTTGCACTCAGTCCTTAAAAAGCAGCAAACACTCCTGACATATAGAGGATCTTTGACTAGCGCTTAGTTAATACTTAAAAACAGCAAAGACTCTTGTCATATAGAGGATCTTTGACTAGCACTTAGTTAATACTTAGACAGCAAACCCTCCTGTTATATAGAGGATCTTTGACTAGTGCTTAGTTAATACTTAAACAGCAAACACTCCTGTCATATAGAGGATCTTTGACTAGCGCTTAGTTAATACTTAAAAACAGCAAACACTCTTCTCATATAGAGGATCTTTGACTAGCGCTTAGTTAATACTTAAACAGCAAACACTCCTGTCATATAAAGGATCTTTGACTAGCACTTAGTTAATACTTAAACATAGCAAACAATTCTGTTATATAGAGGATCTTTGACTTGTGCTTTTGCACTCTGTCCTTAAAAAGCAGCAAACACTCCTGTCATATAGAGGATCTTTGACTAGCACTTAGTTAATACTTAAACAGCAAACCCTCCTGTCGTATAGAGGATCTTTGACTAGCGCTTAGTTAATACTTAAACAGCAAACCCTCCTGTCGTATAGAGGATCTTTGACTAGCGCTTAGTTAATACTTAAAAACAGCAAACACTTCTGTCATATAGAGGATCTTTGACTAGTGCTTAGTTAATACTTAAACACAACAAACCGTCCTGTCATATAGAGGATCTTTGACTAGCGCTTAGTTAATACTTAAACACAACAAACACTCCTGTCATATAGAGGATCTTTGACTAGCACTTAGTTACTTCTTAAAAACAGCAAACACTCTTCTCATATAAAGGATCTTTGACTAGCGTTTAGTTACTACTTAAACAGCAAACCCTCCTGGCATATAGAGGATCTTTGACTAGCGCTTAGTTAATACTTAAACACAACAAACATTCCTGTCATATAGAGGATCTTTGACTAGCGCTTAGTTAATACTTAAACACAACAAACACTTCTGTCATATAAAGGATCTTTGACTAGCGCTTAGTTAATACTTAAAAACTGCAAACACTCCTGTCCTATAGAGGATCTTTGACTAGCGCTTAGTTAATACTTAAACATAGCAAACAATTCTGTTATATAGAGGATCTTTGACTTGTGCTTTTGCACTCAGTCCTCAAAAAGCAGCAAGCCCTCCTGTCATATAGAGGATCTTTGACTAGCGCTTAGTTAATACTTAAACAGCAAGCACTCCTGTCATATAGAGGATCTTTGACTAGCGCTTAGTTAATACTTAAACAGCAAACCCTCCTGTCATATAGAGGATCTTTGACTAGCACTTAGTTAATACTTAAACAGCAAACACTCCTGTCATATAGAGGATCTTTGACTAGTGCTTAGTTAATACTTAAACAGCAAACACTCCTGTCATATAGAGGATCTTTGACTAGCGCTTAGTTAATACTTAAACAGCAAACACTCCTGTTATGTAGAGGATCTTTGACTAGCGCTTAGTTAATACTTAAACAGCAAACCCTCCTGTCGTATAGAGGATCTTTGACTAGCGCTTAGTTAATACTTAAAAACAGCAAACACTTCTGTCATATAGAGGATCTTTGACTAGTGCTTAGTTAATACTTAAACACAACAAACCGTCCTGTCATATAGAGGATCTTTGACTAGCGCTTAGTTAATACTTAAACACAACAAACACTCCTGTCATATAGAGGATCTTTGACTAGCACTTAGTTACTTCTTAAAAACAGCAAACACTCTTCTCATATAAAGGATCTTTGACTAGCGTTTAGTTACTACTTAAACAGCAAACCCTCCTGGCATATAGAGGATCTTTGACTAGCGCTTAGTTAATACTTAAACACAACAAACATTCCTGTCATATAGAGGATCTTTGACTAGCGCTTAGTTAATACTTAAACACAACAAACACTTCTGTCATATAAAGGATCTTTGACTAGCGCTTAGTTAATACTTAAAAACTGCAAACACTCCTGTCCTATAGAGGATCTTTGACTAGCGCTTAGTTAATACTTAAACATAGCAAACAATTCTGTTATATAGAGGATCTTTGACTTGTGCTTTTGCACTCAGTCCTCAAAAAGCAGCAAGCCCTCCTGTCATATAGAGGATCTTTGACTAGCGCTTAGTTAATACTTAAACAGCAAGCACTCCTGTCATGTAGAGGATCTTTGACTAGCGCTTAGTTAATACTTAAACAGCAAACCCTCCTGTCATATAGAGGATCTTTGACTAGCACTTAGTTAATACTTAAACAGCAAACACTCCTGTCATATAGAGGATCTTTGACTAGTGCTTAGTTAATACTTAAACAGCAAACACTCCTGTCATATAGAGGATCTTTGACTAGCGCTTAGTTAATACTTAAACAGCAAACACTCCTGTTATGTAGAGGATCTTTGACTAGCGCTTAGTTAATACTTAAACAGCAAACACTCTTCTCATATAGAGGATCTTTGACTAGCGCTTAGTTAATACTTAAACAGCAAACACTCCTGTCATATAGAGGATCTTTGACTAGCGCTTAGTTAATACTTAAACAGCAAACCCTCCTGTCATTTAGAGGATCTTTGACTAGCGCTTAGTTAATACTTAAAAACAGCAAACACTCCTGTCATATAGGGGATCTTTGACTAGCGCTTAGTTAATACTTAAACAGCAAACACTCCTGTCATGTAGAGGATCTTTGACTAGCGCTTAGTTAATACTTAAACAGCAAACACTCCTGTCATATAGAGGATCTTTGACTAGCGCTTAGTTAATACTTAAAAACAGCAAACACTCTTCTCATATAGAGGATCTTTGACTAGCGTTTAGTTAATACTTGAAAACAGCAAAGACTCCTGTCATATAGAGGATCTTTGACTAGCGCTTAGTTAATACTTAAAAACAGCAAACCCTCCTGTTATATAAAGGATCTTTGACTAGTGCTTAGTTAATACTTAAAAACAGCAAACACTCCTGTCATATAGAGGATCTTTGACTAGCGCTTAGTTAATACTTAAAAACAGCAAACCCTCCTGTTATATAAAGGATCTTTGACCAGCACTTAGTTAATACTTAAACAGCAAACACTCCTGTCATATAGAGGATCTTTGACTAGCGCTTAGTTAATACTTAAAAACAGCAAACACTCTTCTCATATAGAGGATCTTTGACTAGCGTTTAGTTAATACTTGAAAACAGCAAAGACTCCTGTCATATAGAGGATCTTTGACTAGCGCTTAGTTAATACTTAAAAACAGCAAACCCTCCTGTTATATAAAGGATCTTTGACTAGTGCTTAGTTAATACTTAAAAACAGCAAACACTCCTGTCATATAGAGGATCTTTGACTAGCACTTAGTTAATACTTAGACAGCAAACCCTCCTGTTATATAGAGGATCTTTGACTAGTGCTTAGTTAATACTTAAACAGCAAACACTTCTGTCATATAGAGGATCTTTGACTAGCGCTTAGTTAATACTTAAAAACAGCAAACACTCTTCTCATATAGAGGATCTTTGACTAGCGCTTAGTTAATACTTAAACAGCAAACCCTCCTGTCATATAGAGGATCTTTGACTATCGCTTAGTTAATACTTAAACACAGCAAACACTCCTGTCATATAGAGGATCTTTGACTAGCGCTTAGTTAATACTTAAAAACAGCAAACACTCTTCTCATATAAAGGATCTTTGACTAGCGCTTAGTTAATACTTAAACAGCAAACACTCCTGTCATATAGAGGATCTTTGACTAGCGCTTAGTTAATACTTAAAAACAGCAAACACTCCTGTCATATAGAGGATCTTTGACTAGCGCTTAGTTAATACTTAAAAACAGCAAGCACTCCTGTCATATAGAGGATCTTTGACTAACGCTTAGTTAATACTCAAACAGCAAACACTCCTGTCATTTAGAAGATCTTTGACTAGCGCTAAGTTAATACTTAAACAGCAAACCCTCCTGTCATATAGAGGATCTTTGACTAGCGCTTAGTTAATACTTGAAAACAGCAAACTCTCCTGTCATGTAGAGGATCTTTGACTAGCGCTTAGTTAATACTTAAACAGCAAACAATTATGTTATATAGAGGATCTTTGACTTGTGCTGTTGCACTCAGTCCTTAAAAAGCAGCAAACACTCCTGACATATAGAGGATCTTTGACTAGCGCTTAGTTAATACTTAAAAACAGCAAAGACTCTTGTCATATAGAGGATCTTTGACTAGCACTTAGTTAATACTTAGACAGCAAACCCTCCTGTTATATAGAGGATCTTTGACTAGTGCTTAGTTAATACTTAAACAGCAAACACTCCTGTCATATAGAGGATCTTTGACTAGCGCTTAGTTAATACTTAAAAACAGCAAACACTCTTCTCATATAGAGGATCTTTGACTAGCGCTTAGTTAATACTTAAACAGCAAACACTCCTGTCATATAAAGGATCTTTGACTAGCACTTAGTTAATACTTAAACATAGCAAACAATTCTGTTATATAGAGGATCTTTGACTTGTGCTTTTGCACTCTGTCCTTAAAAAGCAGCAAACACTCCTGTCATATAGAGGATCTTTGACTAGCACTTAGTTAATACTTAAACAGCAAACCCTCCTGTCGTATAGAGGATCTTTGACTAGCGCTTAGTTAATACTTAAACAGCAAACCCTCCTGTCGTATAGAGGATCTTTGACTAGCGCTTAGTTAATACTTAAAAACAGCAAACACTTCTGTCATATAGAGGATCTTTGACTAGTGCTTAGTTAATACTTAAACACAACAAACCGTCCTGTCATATAGAGGATCTTTGACTAGCGCTTAGTTAATACTTAAACACAACAAACACTCCTGTCATATAGAGGATCTTTGACTAGCACTTAGTTACTTCTTAAAAACAGCAAACACTCTTCTCATATAAAGGATCTTTGACTAGCGTTTAGTTACTACTTAAACAGCAAACCCTCCTGGCATATAGAGGATCTTTGACTAGCGCTTAGTTAATACTTAAACACAACAAACATTCCTGTCATATAGAGGATCTTTGACTAGCGCTTAGTTAATACTTAAACACAACAAACACTTCTGTCATATAAAGGATCTTTGACTAGCGCTTAGTTAATACTTAAAAACTGCAAACACTCCTGTCCTATAGAGGATCTTTGACTAGCGCTTAGTTAATACTTAAACATAGCAAACAATTCTGTTATATAGAGGATCTTTGACTTGTGCTTTTGCACTCAGTCCTCAAAAAGCAGCAAGCCCTCCTGTCATATAGAGGATCTTTGACTAGCGCTTAGTTAATACTTAAACAGCAAGCACTCCTGTCATGTAGAGGATCTTTGACTAGCGCTTAGTTAATACTTAAACAGCAAACCCTCCTGTCATATAGAGGATCTTTGACTAGCACTTAGTTAATACTTAAACAGCAAACACTCCTGTCATATAGAGGATCTTTGACTAGTGCTTAGTTAATACTTAAACAGCAAACACTCCTGTCATATAGAGGATCTTTGACTAGCGCTTAGTTAATACTTAAACAGCAAACACTCCTGTTATGTAGAGGATCTTTGACTAGCGCTTAGTTAATACTTAAACAGCAAACACTCTTCTCATATAGAGGATCTTTGACTAGCGCTTAGTTAATACTTAAACAGCAAACACTCCTGTCATATAGAGGATCTTTGACTAGCGCTTAGTTAATACTTAAACAGCAAACCCTCCTGTCATTTAGAGGATCTTTGACTAGCGCTTAGTTAATACTTAAAAACAGCAAACACTCCTGTCATATAGGGGATCTTTGACTAGCGCTTAGTTAATACTTAAACAGCAAACACTCCTGTCATGTAGAGGATCTTTGACTAGCGCTTAGTTAATACTTAAACAGCAAACACTCCTGTCATATAGAGGATCTTTGACTAGCGCTTAGTTAATACTTAAAAACAGCAAACACTCTTCTCATATAGAGGATCTTTGACTAGCGTTTAGTTAATACTTGAAAACAGCAAAGACTCCTGTCATATAGAGGATCTTTGACTAGCGCTTAGTTAATACTTAAAAACAGCAAACCCTCCTGTTATATAAAGGATCTTTGACTAGTGCTTAGTTAATACTTAAAAACAGCAAACACTCCTGTCATATAGAGGATCTTTGACTAGCGCTTAGTTAATACTTAAAAACAGCAAACCCTCCTGTTATATAAAGGATCTTTGACCAGCACTTAGTTAATACTTAAACAGCAAACACTCCTGTCATATAGAGGATCTTTGACTAGCGCTTAGTTAATACTTAAAAACAGCAAACACTCTTCTCATATAGAGGATCTTTGACTAGCGTTTAGTTAATACTTGAAAACAGCAAAGACTCCTGTCATATAGAGGATCTTTGACTAGCGCTTAGTTAATACTTAAAAACAGCAAACCCTCCTGTTATATAAAGGATCTTTGACTAGTGCTTAGTTAATACTTAAAAACAGCAAACACTCCTGTCATATAGAGGATCTTTGACTAGCACTTAGTTAATACTTAGACAGCAAACCCTCCTGTTATATAGAGGATCTTTGACTAGTGCTTAGTTAATACTTAAACAGCAAACACTTCTGTCATATAGAGGATCTTTGACTAGCGCTTAGTTAATACTTAAAAACAGCAAACACTCTTCTCATATAGAGGATCTTTGACTAGCGCTTAGTTAATACTTAAACAGCAAACCCTCCTGTCATATAGAGGATCTTTGACTATCGCTTAGTTAATACTTAAACACAGCAAACACTCCTGTCATATAGAGGATCTTTGACTAGCGCTTAGTTAATACTTAAAAACAGCAAACACTCTTCTCATATAAAGGATCTTTGACTAGCGCTTAGTTAATACTTAAACAGCAAACACTCCTGTCATATAGAGGATCTTTGACTAGCGCTTAGTTAATACTTAAAAACAGCAAACACTCCTGTCATATAGAGGATCTTTGACTAGCGATTAGTTAATACTTAAAAACAGCAAGCACTCCTGTCATATAGAGGATCTTTGACTAACGCTTAGTTAATACTCAAACAGCAAACACTCCTGTCATTTAGAAGATCTTTGACTAGCGCTAAGTTAATACTTAAACAGCAAACCCTCCTGTCATATAGAGGATCTTTGACTAGCGCTTAGTTAATACTTGAAAACAGCAAACTCTCCTGTCATGTAGAGGATCTTTGACTAGCGCTTAGTTAATACTTAAACAGCAAACAATTATGTTATATAGAGGATTTTTGACTTGTGCTGTTGCACTCAGTCCTTAAAAAGCAGCAAACACTCCTGACATATAGAGGATCTTTGACTAGCGCTTAGTTAATACTTAAAAACAGCAAAGACTCTTGTCATATAGAGGATCTTTGACTAGCACTTAGTTAATACTTAGACAGCAAACCCTCCTGTTATATAGAGGATCTTTGACTAGTGCTTAGTTAATACTTAAACAGCAAACACTCCTGTCATATAGAGGATCTTTGACTAGCGCTTAGTTAATACTTAAAAACAGCAAACACTCTTCTCATATAGAGGATCTTTGACTAGCGCTTAGTTAATACTTAAACAGCAAACACTCCTGTCATATAAAGGATCTTTGACTAGCACTTAGTTAATACTTAAACATAGCAAACAATTCTGTTATATAGAGGATCTTTGACTTGTGCTTTTGCACTCTGTCCTTAAAAAGCAGCAAACACTCCTGTCATATAGAGGATCTTTGACTAGCACTTAGTTAATACTTAAACAGCAAACCCTCCTGTCGTATAGAGGATCTTTGACTAGCGCTTAGTTAATACTTAAACAGCAAACCCTCCTGTCGTATAGAGGATCTTTGACTAGCGCTTAGTTAATACTTAAAAACAGCAAACACTTCTGTCATATAGAGGATCTTTGACTAGTGCTTAGTTAATACTTAAACACAACAAACCGTCCTGTCATATAGAGGATCTTTGACTAGCGCTTAGTTAATACTTAAAAACAGCAAACACTCTTCTCATATAGAGGATCTTTGACTAGCGCTTAGTTAATACTTAAACAGCAAACCCTCCTGTCATATAGAGGATCTTTGACTATCGCTTAGTTAATACTTAAACACAGCAAACACTCCTGTCATATAGAGGATCTTTGACTAGCGCTTAGTTAATACTTAAAAACAGCAAACACTCTTCTCATATAAAGGATCTTTGACTAGCGCTTAGTTAATACTTAAACAGCAAACACTCCTGTCATATAGAGGATCTTTGACTAGCGCTTAGTTAATACTTAAAAACAGCAAACACTCCTGTCATATAGAGGATCTTTGACTAGCGCTTAGTTAATACTTAAAAACAGCAAGCACTCCTGTCATATAGAGGATCTTTGACTAACGCTTAGTTAATACTCAAACAGCAAACACTCCTGTCATTTAGAAGATCTTTGACTAGCGCTAAGTTAATACTTAAACAGCAAACCCTCCTGTCATATAGAGGATCTTTGACTAGCGCTTAGTTAATACTTGAAAACAGCAAACTCTCCTGTCATGTAGAGGATCTTTGACTAGCGCTTAGTTAATACTTAAACAGCAAACAATTATGTTATATAGAGGATCTTTGACTTGTGCTGTTGCACTCAGTCCTTAAAAAGCAGCAAACACTCCTGACATATAGAGGATCTTTGACTAGCGCTTAGTTAATACTTAAAAACAGCAAAGACTCTTGTCATATAGAGGATCTTTGACTAGCACTTAGTTAATACTTAGACAGCAAACCCTCCTGTTATATAGAGGATCTTTGACTAGTGCTTAGTTAATACTTAAACAGCAAACACTCCTGTCATATAGAGAATCTTTGACTAGCGCTTAGTTAATACTTAAAAACAGCAAACACTCTTCTCATATAGAGGATCTTTGACTAGCGCTTAGTTAATACTTAAACAGCAAACACTCCTGTCATATAAAGGATCTTTGACTAGCACTTAGTTAATACTTAAACATAGCAAACAATTCTGTTATATAGAGGATCTTTGACTTGTGCTTTTGCACTCTGTCCTTAAAAAGCAGCAAACACTCCTGTCATATAGAGGATCTTTGACTAGCACTTAGTTAATACTTAAACAGCAAACCCTCCTGTCGTATAGAGGATCTTTGACTAGCGCTTAGTTAATACTTAAACAGCAAACCCTCCTGTCGTATAGAGGATCTTTGACTAGCGCTTAGTTAATACTTAAAAACAGCAAACACTTCTGTCATATAGAGGATCTTTGACTAGTGCTTAGTTAATACTTAAACACAACAAACACTCCTGTCATATAGAGGATCTTTGACTAGCACTTAGTTACTTCTTAAAAACAGCAAACACTCTTCTCATATAAAGGATCTTTGACTAGCGTTTAGTTACTACTTAAACAGCAAACCCTCCTGGCATATAGAGGATCTTTGACTAGCGCTTAGTTAATACTTAAACACAACAAACATTCCTGTCATATAGAGGATCTTTGACTAGCGCTTAGTTAATACTTAAACACAACAAACACTTCTGTCATATAAAGGATCTTTGACTAGCGCTTAGTTAATACTTAAAAACTGCAAACACTCCTGTCCTATAGAGGATCTTTGACTAGCGCTTAGTTAATACTTAAACATAGCAAACAATTCTGTTATATAGAGGATCTTTGACTTGTGCTTTTGCACTCAGTCCTCAAAAAGCAGCAAGCCCTCCTGTCATATAGAGGATCTTTGACTAGCGCTTAGTTAATACTTAAACAGCAAGCACTCCTGTCATATAGAGGATCTTTGACTAGCGCTTAGTTAATACTTAAACAGCAAACCCTCCTGTCATATAGAGGATCTTTGACTAGCACTTAGTTAATACTTAAACAGCAAACACTCCTGTCATATAGAGGATCTTTGACTAGTGCTTAGTTAATACTTAAACAGCAAACACTCCTGTCATATAGAGGATCTTTGACTAGCGCTTAGTTAATACTTAAACAGCAAACACTCCTGTCATATAGAGGATCTTTGACTAGCGCTTAGTTAATACTTAAAAACAGCAAACACTCTTCTCAAATAGAGAATCTTTGACTAGCGCTTAGTTAATACTTAAAAACAGCAAACCCTCCTGTCATATAGAGGATCTTTGACTAGTGCTTAGTTAATACTTAAAAACAGCAAACACTCCTGTCATATAGAGGATCTTTGACTAGTGCTTAGTTAATACTTGAAAACAGCAAAGACTCCTGTCATATAGAGGATATTTGACTAGTGCTTAGTTAATACTTAAAAACAGCAAACACTCCTGTCATATAAAGGATCTTTGACTAGCGCTTAGTTAATACTTAAACAGCAAACACTCCTGTTATATAGAGGATCTTTGACTAGAGCTTAGTTAATACTTAAACAGCAAACACTCCTGTTATATAGAGGATCTTTGACTAGAGCTTAGTTAATACTTAAAAACAGCAAACACTCTTCTCATATAGAGGATATTTGACTAGTGCTTAGTTAATACTTAAACAGCAAACCCTCCTGTCATATAGAGGATCTTTGACAAGTGCTTAGTTAATGTTGGATGCTGCCCATGTGTACAAACTGCTGTGACTCAGGTGTTGGATGCCAGCTGGTGCTACAAGAAGCAGGAGTGGAGACTTCACCTGAGCAGTGGAGATGATTGGACAGGAGACATGATTTGGTTGGCCACTGGATGTAAGCTGGATGTCAGACAAGATCCTCTGCTCTCTGACGTCATGAGCATCTTCCCCATCCAGGTGAGTCACGAGCATCTTCCCTCTCCAGGTGAGTGCAGAAAGTTCTAGAAGTGATGGTAAACATGGCAAATGTGTCCCCTCCAGGTGTTGGATGGATGGCCGTGCATCTCTGAGAGCCTGCAGTGGACGGAGGGCTGTCCCCTCTACCTGATGGGACAGTACACCGCTCTGCAGGTACGTCTTCTGTTCATCACAAGATGGACACATGAGGTGGTGTTCATCACAAGATGGACACATGAGGTGGTGTTCATCACAAGATGGACACATGAGGTGGTGTTCATCACAAGATGGACACATGAGGTGGTGTTCATCACAAGATGGACACATGAGGTGGTGTTCATCACAAGATGGACACATGAGGTGGTGTTCATCACAAGATGGACACATGAGGTGGTGTTCATCACAAGATGGACACATGAGGTGGTGTTCATCACAAGATGGACACATGAGGTGGTGTTCATCACAAGATGGACACATGAGGTGGTGTTCATCACAAGATGGACACATGAGGTGGTGTTCATCACAAGATGGACACATGAGGTGGTGTTCATCACAAGATGGACACATGAGGTGGTGTTCATCATCTGTGCAGATCGGAGCCCATGCTGTGAATCTGGCAGGTGGACAAGCAGCCAGCATGAGGATCGCCAGAGACATCCAGCAGCATCACAAGAAGAAGAAGAAGATGGAAGAAAGTCGTCTGAGTGCGAGAAGACTGACTAGTGAAGAATACGTTCAGCAAATGCATGGACTTTTATGGCTGTAACTGTGACCTCAATTACAAAATATAATGTTTAAATAAAAATGTTGAAATTTATTAAATTATATCTAATGAGGTATAATTTATTTAATTCACACTCTTTATAAATATACGTTATTTATTTTACACACTTTATTAAATATAATTTATTTAATTCACACACTTTATTAAATTTACTTTATTTTACACACTTTTTAAATATACTTTAGTAAATAAAGTATATTTGAAAACGTGTGTGAATGAAATAAATCATATTTAATAAAGTATAATTTATTTCTTTCACACACTTTATTAAATCTACTTTATTTTACACACTTTATTAATTATCCTTTATTTTACACACTTTATTAATTATACTTTAGTAAATAAAGTATGTTTAATAAAATGTTGAAATTAATTAAATTATATCTAATGAAATATAATTTATTTAATGAATACACTTTATTAAATATAATGTATTCAATTCACACACTTTATTAAATATACTTTAGTAAATAAAGTATATTTTAAAAAGTGTGTGAATTAAATAAATTATATGTAATAATTATAATTTATTTAATTCACACACTTTATTAAATATACTTTAGATATAAAAATTATATGTAATAAGTATAATTTATTTAATTCACACACTTTATTAAATCTAGTTTATTTTACACACTTTATTAAATATACTTTAGTAAAAAAAAGTATGTTTAATAAAATGTTTAAATTAATGAAATCATATCTAATGAAGTATAATTTATTCAATTCACACACTTTATTAAATATGATTGATTTAATTCACTCACTTTATTAAATATACTTTAGTAAATAAAGTATATTCAAAAAGTTTGTGAATTAATAAATTATATTTAATAAAGTATAATTTATTTCATTAACACACTTTATTAAAACACTTTATTTTACACACTTTATTAAATATACTTTAGTAAATAAAGTATGTATATTAAAATGTTGAAATTAATTAAATTATATCTAATGAAATATCATTTATTTAATAAATACTTTATTAAATATACTTTATTTATTTTACACACTTTATTAAATATAATTTATTTAATTCACACACTTTACTAAATATAATTTGTTTCACACACTTTATTAAATATACTTTAGTAAATAAAGTATATTTAAAAAAGTGTGTGTGAATTAAATAAATTATATTTAATAAAGTATAATTTATTTCATTCATGCATTTTATTAAATATACTTTATTTTACACACTTTATTAAATATACTTTAGTAAATAAAGTATGTTTAATAAAATGTTGAAATTAATTAAATCATATCTAATGAAGTATAATATATTCAATTCACACACTTTATTAAATATGATTTGTTTAATTCACACACTTTATTAAATATAATTTATTTTACACACTTTATTAAATATACTTTAGTGAATAAAGTATATTTAAAAAAGTGTGTGAATTAAATAAATTATATTTAATAAAGTATATTTATTTAATTCACACACTTTGTTAAATATACTTTATTTTACACACTTTATTTAATATACTTTAGTAAATAAAGTATGTTTAATAAAATGTTGAAATTCATTAAACTATATCTAATGAAGTATAATTTATTCAATTCACACACTTTATTAAATATTCTTTATTTTACACACTTTATTAAATATACTTTAGTAAATAAAGTATATTTAAAAAAATGTGTGAATTAAATAAATTATATTTAATAAAGTATAATTTATTTCATTCACTCACTTTATCAAATATACTTTATTTTACACACTTTATCAAATATACTTTAGTAAATGAAGTATGTTTAATAAAATGTTGAAATTAATTAAATTATATCTAATGAAGTATAATATATTCAATTCACACACTTTATTAAATATGATTTATTTAATTCACACACTTTATTAAATATACTTTATTTTACACACTTTATTAAATATAATTTAGTAAATAAAGTATATTTGAAAAGTGTGTGAATTAAATAAATTATATTTAATAAAGTATAATTTATTTCATTCACGCATTTTATTAAATATACTTTATTTTAAACACTTTATTAAATATATTTTAGTAAATAAAGTATGTTTAATAAAATGTTGAAATTCATTAAATTAGATCCAACGAAATATAATTTATTTAATTAATGCACTTTATTAAATATACTTTATTTATTTTACATACTTTGTTATATATAATTTATTTAATTCACACACTTTATTAAATATAATTTGTTTTACACACTTTATTAAATATACTTTAGTAAATAAAGTATATTTAAAAAAGTGTGAATCAAACAAATTATATTTATTAAAGTATATTTTATTTAATTCACACACTTTATTAAATATACTTTATTTATGCTTCACACTTTATTAAATATACATTTTATAATCCACACAATTTATTAAATATACTTTATTTATGTTACACACTTTATCAAATATACTTTAGCAGCCACTGCGACCCCAAAAGGGACAAGCCGTAGAAATGGATGGATGGATTAGATCAAGCATGTAAAATAAATCAAATGTATTGAATAAAGTGTGTACAGTAAATTATGTGCATAATAAGGTTTTTTTTTTGTATAATGTATTATATAATATATGTTGTCAACACGTGACTTTCTGGTGGACTTCCTGTATATTCAGATGAGGCAGGTAGCCACGCCCCCTGAGGAACTTCCGCATTGTGCGCAGACGCACCACTAACAACAACAACAACAAGTACAAGTTGAAAACATCACAAAACAATCGCCCGGATCACCCATTTTAAACCTAAAGGTATGAAAAACAATACTTTATTTTGTATATATATATATTTTTTCGTATGACTTCAAATGTGGCCGCTAGTTCCATCCTGGACGTGGTCTTAAATCGCTCGTGATGACAAATAAATATTTGCCTTTAGAGGGGAAGCGGTGCTGCTAAATTGTTGCTAAATGTTTAATATTGGTAGCAAAAACCTTCCAAATGGATTGATGGATTGATTAATGCGTGGAAACAGACAGGAGATGTTTACGTGCGGCACAGCGATGACGTCAGCAACTGGCGACAGATCAGGTGGTTAATTGCTAATACTCAGCAATAACTATTATTATTGTAACCTATTTTTATGGTTTGCCTCTTTGCCTCTTTATTTGAAATAACAGAACCACTAAAGGAGAATATATTGAAAATAAATCATAATTATGTAACCTATTTTTATGGTTTGCCTCTTTGTTATGGTTAGTTCCTGTTATACAGTATATGCCTTGAGCTCTTATTTTGAAGGGAGATAGAACGGAAATGATGTCCTCTTGGAGTGGAGCGGAAGTTTTTGAAAGGAACGAAAATAAAGTGGTCCTCGTGTGAAAAAAAAAATAAAGTGGTCCTCGTATGAAAACAATTTTTATTAGTGAATAAAGTATATTTATTCACAAAAAAAAAATTTTTTCACACGAGGACCACTTTATTTTCGTTCCTTTCAAAAACTTCCGCTCCACTCTAAGATGACATCATTTCCGTTCTATCTCCCTTCAAAATAAGAGCTCAAGGCATATACTGTATAACAGGAACTAACCATAACAAAGAGGCAAACCATAAAAATAGGTTACATAATTATGATTTATTTTCAATATATTTTCCTTTAGTGGTTCTGTTATTTCAAATAAATGTGTTGTTCTGGTACAAGTGAAGCTAAGTTATGACTTATGACGCATAAAAAGCTATCCTTCGAAAAGGAAGTAGCTGTCGCTCGCGTTGCATTATGGGTAATGAAGTTTCGAATAGTTCTGGCAGAAGTCAGTGTTTTAAAAGCGGTTTTATTCGGAGTGTACTTTTATTTGTAGTTATACTTGTAAACTCCACATTGAAGTTTGAAGAGCAATATTTTTCAGCAGCATGAAGGTGAGAAAGGTGGAGAAAGCGGTGGTGAGCGTGGAACAATCTGAAGGTGTGGGCGCCCGTGTCCGCAGAAGCATCGGTCGGAAGGAGGTGGGGGACTTGGGACTTTTTATTCTTTTTGATTCTATTTCCATTCTATAATTCACTTATTTTTCTCAGCTGCAAAACCTGGATCCATTTCTGATGTTGGACGAGTTCCGCGTGAACAAGCCAGCAGGTTTCCCAGACCACCCTCACCGAGGCTTTGAAACGGTGGGAACTTTACTTCCCAACATTTTAAGCTTGGACTTCACTTCAAACCTTTTCAACTGGCGGAAACTTTTTATTGAGCACAATTGGCTCCCTCTTGAATCACTTCAAGTGGCGACCAACGAGCAGAATTTATTAAAACACTAGAATAAAATACAACATAATAATACAATTTAAAAAAATGAAGAGAACAAATAGAAAAATAAATACATAGGAAAAAAAGTGTTTCTTAAATGCAATAGCATATATATGTATATATATGTGTATGTGTATATATATATATATGTATATATAAAAATATATGTGTGTGTATATATATATGTCTGTATATATATGTATATATGTGTGTGAAAAATGTGTATATATATAGATGTGTGTATTTAAGTGTATATATGTATATATATACATTGTGTGTGTATATATATGAATATGTATGTATATGTTTACATATGTATATACATATATATGTGTGTATGTATTTATGTATACATACATATATATGTGTGTGTATATGTATTCCTATGTATATATATATGTATATATATGTATATGTGTGTATATATATATGTGTATATATGTATATATATGTGTATATATGTATACGTATATGTGTGTGTATATATATAATATGTGTGTGTGTATATATGTATATATATGTGTATATATGTATATATATGTGTGTGTATATATGTGTGCATATATATATCATATATATAGATATGTGTGAATATGTGTGTGTATATATATGTCTATATATATGTATATATTTGTATATATATGTGTATATATGTATATACATATATATGTATATTTATGTGTGCATATATATATATATATATATATATACATACATATATGCTATTAATTAAAAAACTAATTCTGTAATACTTAGTTGTAATACACTTTCCCACCACTTGTGGCAGTCATGGCAATATCCATCCATCCATTTCTACCACTTATTCCCTTTTGGGGTCGCGGGGGGCGCTGGCGCCTATCTCAGCTACAATCGGGCGGAAGGCGGGGTACACCCTGGACAAGTCGCCACCTCATCGCAGGGCCAACACAGATAGACAGACAACATTCAAACTCACATTCACACACTAGGGCCAATTTAGTGTTGCCAATCAACCTATCCCCAGGTGCATGTCTTTGGAGGTGGGAGGAAGCCGGAGTACCCGGAGGGAACCCACGCATTCACGGGGAGGACATGCAAACTCCACACACAAAGATCCCGAGCCTGGATTTGAACCCAGGATTGCAGGAACTTAGTATTGTGAGGCAGACGCACTAACCCCTCTCCCACCGTGAAGCCCATATATATATATATATATATATATATATATATATATATATATATATACATATATATATATATATATATATATGCTATTAATTATATATATATGTATATATATATATATATATATATATATATATATATATATATATATATATATACATATATGCTATTAATTAAAAAAATAATTCTGTAATACTTAGTTGTAATACACTTTCCCACCACTTGTGGCAGTCATGGCAATAACAAACAAACAAAAGAAGTCTGAAGCTAAAGAGACAATTCTCAAGCGCAAAACATATTATTAAAGTGATGAAGCTGTATAGTCATTATCATTTTATTTTTATCGACAGTTAAATTAAAAAACATATTTTAGCACACCATAAATGTATTTTTCGTCAGTTATTTATGAGTCCATTCTTTTGCAGTATGTTTGGTTCGTACTTATTTTCCTAATCAGCCTGACCTAAGCCTTAAGGTGTATCTGTTAAATGAAGAACAATCCTTAGTATAATTTGACAAGATGGTATACTGTAAATGACTCATTCTGCGTTAATATTTAAGTGGTCCCCGGGCCCCTGTGTAGTGGAAAAGTTGAGAGTGAAGAAAGTCGAAAAGGTAATGAAATCATGTTTTAAGAAAAAAGTTATTTTTAACAATAATGAAAAAGAAAATGTCAAGAAAAGAACGAGAATTATTCCTGAAGTTGTCTTGTTGAAGTGCAACCACCTGAAAAGTAGCATGCTGGTTACCTGGAAGGATGGCAGCGTTGTGCACTACGTTAAAGTCATGGCGGGGGGAAGGAGCTTTGTTCCTTTATTTCATTGAAGTGACACACATTGTTGTCATAAACATGATGGGTGTCTTTCAACACAACTCTAAAACATCTTCATCAGCCGACCAGACAACTTGACTTGGCAGATGTCCTCTCCCGGTGCGCTCCCAGCATGCATTGCTGCAGCTGTGTTTGCTCTCACTCAGATGACTTGAGCGGACATGCAGCTGTGCAGACAGATCACAGGCGGCTCGCAGTCGGGAGCCCAGCTTTCCTCCCTCTTATATTCCTGTCCTGACTCTGAACTGACGGCCAACTTGACCACTATGTGCTGCACAAAACAATCACTTACTGTACGACTGAGGCGGGGATCACAACTGCAACACCAGCCAGGAACTTCTTTTAATGGCCATCAGTCCTTATGGAAGACAAGAACACTTATCTCTTTCCTTTTTATGCATTCTAAAGCATAAATAAACACTAGCAAAAGTCAGCTAACATTGGCGTCAATAGGCTGCCTGTAAAGCGTTCTAAAAAACCTCCACACTGTAGGTATATATTTAGTATCTAGTGACATTCATAAGAACATGTAATATATGTGTAATGTAGTAACATTCATAATAACATGTGATATATTTGTCATTCATAATAACATGTAATATATATGTCATGTAGTAACATTCATAATAAGGTAATTTATATGTAGTACCTAGTAACATTCATAATAACATGCAATATATATGTCATGTAGTAACATTCACAATAACATGTAATATATATGTCATGTTGTAACATTCATAAAAACATGTCATATTTATGTAGTATCTAGTAACATTCATAATAACATGTCATATATATGTAGTATCTAGTAACATGCATAATAACATGTAATATATATGTCATGTAGTAACATTCATAATAACATGTAATATATATGTCATGTTGTAACATTCATAAAAAACATGCAATATTTATGTAGTATCTAGTAATATTCATAATAACATGTAATATATATGCCATTTAGTAACATTCATATTAACATATCATACATATGTCATTTAATAACATTCATATTTAGTGTATAGTAACATTCATAATAACATGTAATATATATGTAATTTAGTAACATTCATAATAACATGTCATATATATGTCATGTAGTAACATTCATAATAACATGTAATATATATGTAATTTAGTAACATTCATAATAACATGTCATATATATGCCATATAGTAACATTCATATTAACATATCATACATATGTCATTTAATAACATTCATATTTTTCCTTGCCCTTATGTGGGCCTACCGAGGATGTCGTGGTGGTTTGTGCAGCCCTTTGAGACACTAGTGATTTAGGGCTATGTAAGTAAACATTGATTGATTGATGATTGATATTTAGTGTATGGTAACATTCATAATAACATGTAACATATATGTAATTTAGTAACATTCATAATAACATGTCATACATATGTAGTATCTAGTAACATTCATAATAACATGTAATATATATGTCATGTAGTAACATTCATAATAACATGTCATATATATGTAGTATCTAGTAACATGCATAATAACATGTAATATATATGTCATGTAGTAACATTCATAATAACATGTAATATATATGTCATGTAGTAACATTCATAATAACATGTAATATTTATGTAGTATCTAGTAATATTCATAATAACATATAATATATATGCCATTTAGTAACATTCATATTAACATATCATACATATGTCATTTAATAACATTCATATTTAGTGTATAGTAACATTCATAATAACATGTAATATATATGTCATGTAGTAACATTCATAATAACGTGTAATATATATATGTCATGTTGTAACATTCATAAAAACATGTAATATTTATGTAGTATCTAGTAATATTCATAATAACATGTAATATATATGCCATTTAGTAACATTCATAATAACATGTCATATATATGTAGTATCTAGTAACATTCATAATAACATGTAATATATATGTCATGTAGTAACATTCATAATAACATGTAATATATATGTCATGTTGTAACATTCATAAAAACATGTAATATTTATGTAGTATCTAGTAATATTCATAATAACATGTAATATATATGCCATTTAGTAACATTCATATTAACATATCATACATATGTCATTTAATAACATTCATATTTAGTGTATAGTAACATTCATAATAACATGTAATAAATATGTAATTTAGTAACATTCATAATAACATGTCATATATATGTAGTATCTAGTAACATTCATAATAACATGTAATATTTCCATATTTTGATCATTTTAAGCACAGAGGCACATTACAACATTCAATTTCTCTTCAACAACAACAAGACTACTAATCATGGCAGACTTGATGAGAGACAAAGACTACTTCGGGACAAATGATGATCCAGAAACTTCTATTTTTGAGCCTGAATATAAGGAGGATGATCAACAAGTTTTAGGAACTGTTTGCTGAACATACGCAGCTTTAGTCAAACACCAAGCATCATGTAGCAGCATTGCTAAGTGCTAAACAAGATATACAAATTAGAATAAAACAATCACTTACTGTACAATGTCTGCTCTCACTGGAATGTTTATATCTTCCCCTTCACACAAACAATTCATCATAATCCTCGTAAAACGTTTAAAAATAAAAGTATTTTCGTGTCTTTCTGGTCATCTGCGGGTCTAAGTTGGATGTGAAAGTGGACCAACTTGTGGGTTTATGTCCACAACCTTCTACTATCCAGGTGAGAGACAGGATTTATCATCTATAATTAACTTTCACCTTCTCAGAGGCCATGCAGCAGCTCAATATGTCAATGAAGCAGAATAAGCTAGTTAGCAGTAAAAGTAGTTCCTCTGTGTTAGCGCTTATAATAACAATACGACTAATACTTGTTAATATTCAGGTCACCGCATGTAAATGGAGTATTTTCGGTGTTTTTTTGGGTGTAATAGTGTACTCCTATTAGCTCCATTGTTAGCCACTTCTTACTTGCCGTATTTTACAATTTAGAATGCATAATGATTATGAATGATAAGCTTAATTCCCCCAAAAAAGTGCAGTTCCCTTTTCCAGTCTGGTGCTCTTTTAAATGTATGTGCAAAGTTGTGTGTACACGTCTTGATCGCTGAGATAGTCATTTGTTGTTGTGTTGCAGTGTGATCACACAATCTCTGTGTTGTCATGACAACCTTACATTATGTGAAACATGAGGAAGTGTTTGTTGTACATCATTTTGACCCTCACACCCGCAGGTGACCTACGTGTTGGAGGGGGTCCTGGCCCACGAGGACTTCTGTGGACACTCAGGGAGACTCCAGGCAGGAGATCTGCAAGTACGGAAAGTGAGCAAACGTTTTGATTCCGACGATAATCTGGCAGAGCGAAGACACGAAGCAGCGTGCAGATGAGACTATTTAATAGAGGAGAACAAAAAAGAGTGCAGCTGGGAGTGCACAAGAAGCACAGGGTGAACTGTTCAATCGCCGACACAGACTACAAGCAGTCACCAAACATAGGAGAAACTATCTTTAGATAGCGAGTGAACTAAATAGACTTAATCGGTAAAGAAGAACGGGTGTGCTGGCTTTCAAAGTAAAGGTGCTGTCTGGATACAATTATTTTGGTACTGGTGCCTGTACCAAAATGTATTTTGATACTTGTAAAGTACTTCAAAAATGTCATTATTTGAATTATCTTGTAAAAATATGTTTCTTTTTTGCAATTAATAAGAATGTTGTCATGAAATAAGTCATGAAATAAACCAACATGTATTTCGATACTTGTAAAATACTTAAAAAAAAAGAGTCATTATTTGAACACATCTTGTAAAAACATGTTTCTTTTTTGCAATGAATGAGAATTGTGTCATGAAGTAAGCCAAAATGTATTAGGAGACTTAAAAAAATAAGTCATTATTTGAATGATTTGAACAGAAGATCTCATGACTTGTTTTACATTGAGGTGTGCTAGCTTGCTGTTAGCATTCAGCTATTGTATCCTCCTATGGTTTGGAGTCAAGCATTTTGATCGATTCCTCGTCCTGCAGTGATAACGATACTTGTAGGGAAACTTACTTTATGTGTTGCCGCGGAGGCCCGGATTAGTGATTTCGAAGTCGCTAAAACACTGTGGTGGGACGTTAGCCGCAAGCTGGGTGTATTTTAAAGTAAAGCGGCGTTTCAGTGTTTATAGCTTCATGGTTAGTTTTGAAGCCAAAATAAGTCCGTTCTCCATCTTCCGTCTCCTCGCTGTTTCTGCTTGTAAGTGCTCTGTGTGGGTGTTGACTCACTCATGTTTCCAGCAGCGAAAAAGGCAGTTTAGTACCTTTTTTATTTCATTAGTATTATTAACGCTTGCTGCAAAGAGAAGTAACAGGAAGTGGAACTGAAAAATAAGAGCGCAGGACAGGAAGTAAACAGGAAGTGAAGACAAACACGTGACCAAACTGTCGGGGTATGGAGTATCATGCATTGATGTTCTTCTTCTCCGTGTCCGTGTTTGTCCACAGTGGATGACTGCGGGGCGGGGAGTGGTCCATGCAGAAATGTGCGCCTCTGAGGAGACTTTGGCGGGTTTGCAGCTGTGGGTCAACTTGTCCAAGCGAGACAAGATGGTGGAACCTGCCTACCAGGAGCTGCTGGCCTCCAGCATCCCCAAAGCCTCCCAGGGAGGAGTCACTGTGGCCGTCATCTCTGGGGAAGCCCTTGGAGTTAAGGTGTGTGTATGTGTGTGTGTGTGTGTGTGTGTGTGTGTGTGTGTGTTTCTATCCTTCCTGAGACATGAAGAAGGAAAAGTATCTTCCACATGAGGAGGTGTGAACATGTGATGACATAAATCATGATCCCAATATGGAGAACAATTGCATCTCATAAAGAATGTCTCATTCTGCACCCCTGGTGATGAAATATATCAACATTAGTGTGGTCACAAAAAAAAAGACTGTAAACATATGAAATAACAAGTGTGTGTAAAAGTTTGAAGTGCTCCCCCTCTGGTCAACATATGAAATAACAAGTGTGTGTAAGAAATTTGTAGGGCTACCTCTCTGGTCAACATATGAAATAACAAGTGTGTGTAAAAGTTTGAAGTGCTCCCCCTCTGGTCAACATATGAAATAACAAGTGTGTGTGTGTAAGAAATGGAAATTCACCCCCTTTGGCCAAAATTAATAAAACAAAAAAATAAATATGTATATAAAGACATACTGTGGTAACCTGGAGTAAATAATGAAGATTAAAAAACAATTACTAACAAAAAATTAAATACAAATTATTTTGGATATAAAATTATTAGTTTTTAACGAAAAATGGGGACATTTGTCATATAAAATTCTGACTTTTATCACAATATTGCAGATTTTTTTTGTTGTCCTTGTAAAATAGTGAACTTTTTTGAGTAAAATTATGACTTCTGTCATCATTTTTCCAAGTAAAATTCCCATTATTATTATAATATTGCCATTTTCTTATAAAATTGTGACTTTTGTCACGTAAAATGATGATTCTTCATGAAATTCCCAAAATTTTAAGTTTTTCTTGTAAAATTGTGGCTGTTGTTGAGTAAAATTCCAATTTTTATCATAATATTGCACAAATGTTCACTTTTTTCTGTAAAATTTTGTCTTGCGTTGAGTTAAATGAGGACTTTTGTTATAATACTACCAACACTCTAAGTTTTTCTTGTAAAATTCCAACTCATTTTTCACAACAAGCTTTTTCTAATTTGCATAGTATGTATATATTATTCATGTTGTAAATACACTTCTGCATATATCTAGAAAGGCTGCTTCTAAACAGTGTGTGTGTGTGTGTGTGTGTGTGTGTGTGTGTGTGTGTTCCTGTATTTCTATCCTTCCTGAGACATGAAGAAGGAAAAGTATCTTCCACATGAGGAGGTGTGAACATGTGATGACATAAATCATGACCCCAATATGGAGAACAATTGCATCTCATAAAGAATGTCTTATTCTGCACCCCTGGTGATGAAATATATCAACATTAGTGTGGTCACAAAAAAAATGACTGTAAACATATGAAATAACAAGTGTGTGTAAAAGTATGAAGTGCTCCCCCTCTGGTCAACATATGAAATAACAAGTGTGTGTAAGAAATTTGTAGGGCTACCTCTCTGGTCAACATATGAAATAACAAGTGTGTGTGTAAGAAATTAAAATTCACCCCCTTGGGCCAAAATTAATAAAACAAACAAAAAAAATGTTTATAAAGACATACTGTTGTAACCTGAAGTAAATAATGAAGATTAAAAAACCATTACAAACTAAAAATTAAATACAAAATTATTTTGGATGTAAAATTAATAGTTTTTAATGAAAAATGGGGACATTTGTCATCTAAAATTCTGACTTTTATCACAATATTGCAGATTTTTTTGTTGTCCTTGTAAAATAGTGACATTTAGAGCGGCCGTGTCGGCAACTAGAGGGTTGCAGGTTCGATTCCCGCTTCCGCTATCCTAGTCACTGCCGTTGTGTCCTTGGGCAAGACACTTTACCCACCTGCTCCCAGTGCCACCCACACTGGTTTAAATGTAACTTAGATATTGGGTGTCACTATGTAAAGCGCTTTGAGTCACTTGAGAAAAGCACTATATAAATATAATTCACTTCACTTCACATTTTTTGAGTAAAATTATGACTTTTGTCATAATTTTTCCAAGTAAAATTCCCATTATTATTATAATAAATAAATATGTATATAAAGACATACTGTAGTAACCTGAAGTAAATAATGAAGATTAAAAAAACAATTACTAACTAAAAATTAAATACAAATTATTTTGGATGTAAAATTATTAGTTTTTAATGAAAAATGGGGACATTTGTCATATAAAATTCTGAGTTTTATCACAATATTGCAGATTTTTTTTGTTGTCCTTGTAAAATAGTGACATTTTTTGAGTAAAATTATGACTTTTGTCATCATTTTTCCAAGTAAAATTCCCATTATTATTATAATATTGCCATTTTCTTATAAAATTGTGACTTTTGTCGCGTAAAATGATGATTCTTCATGAAATTCCCAACATTTTAAGTTTTTCTTGTAAAATTGTGGCTATTGTTGAGTAAAATTCCAACTTTCATCATAATATTGCACAAATGTTCACTTTTTCCTGTAAAATTTTTACTGGCGTTGAGTAAAATGAGGACTTTTGTTATAATACTGCCAACATTCTAGGTTTTTCTTGTAAAATTCCAACTCATTTTTCACAACAAACTTTTTCTAATTTGCATAGTATGTATATATTATTCATGTTGTAAATACACTTCTGCATATATCTAGAAAGGCTGCTCCTAAACAGGGTAACACATACAATAATGTGTGTGTGTGTGTGTGTGTGTGTGTGTGTGTGTGTGTGTGTGTTCCTGTATTTCTATCCTTCCTGAGACATGAAGAAGGAAAAGTATCTTCCACATGAGGAGGTGTGAACAAGTGATGACATAAATCATGATCCCAATATGGAGAACAATTGCATCTCATAAAGAATGTCTTATTCTGCACCCCTGGTGATGAAATATATCAACATTAGTGTGGTCACAAAAAAAATGACTGTAAACATATGAAATAACAAGTGTGTGTAAAAGTATGAAGTGCTCCCCCTCTGGTCAACATATGAAATAACAAGTGTGTGTAAGAAATTTGTAGGGCTACCTCTCTGGTCAACATATGAAATAACAAGTGTGTGTGTAAGAAATTAAAATTCACCCCCTTGGGCCAAAATTAATAAAACAAACAAAAAAAATGTTTATAAAGACATACTGTTGTAACCTGAAGTAAATAATGAAGATTAAAAAACCATTACAAACTAAAAATTAAATACAAAATTATTTTGGATGTAAAATTAATAGTTTTTAATGAAAAATGGGGACATTTGTCATCTAAAATTCTGACTTTTATCACAATATTGCAGATTTTTTTGTTGTCCTTGTAAAATAGTGACATTTAGAGCGGCCGTGTCGGCAACTAGAGGGTTGCAGGTTCGATTCCCGCTTCCGCTATCCTAGTCACTGCCGTTGTGTCCTTGGGCAAGACACTTTACCCACCTGCTCCCAGTGCCACCCACACTGGTTTAAATGTAACTTAGATATTGGGTGTCACTATGTAAAGCGCTTTGAGTCACTTGAGAAAAGCACTATATAAATATAATTCACTTCACTTCACATTTTTTGAGTAAAATTATGACTTTTGTCATAATTTTTCCAAGTAAAATTCCCATTATTATTATAATAAATAAATATGTATATAAAGACATACTGTAGTAACCTGAAGTAAATAATGAAGATTAAAAAAACAATTACTAACTAAAAATTAAATACAAATTATTTTGGATGTAAAATTATTAGTTTTTAATGAAAAATGGGGACATTTGTCATATAAAATTCTGAGTTTTATCACAATATTGCAGATTTTTTTTGTTGTCCTTGTAAAATAGTGACATTTTTTTAGTAAAATTATGACTTTTGTCATCATTTTTCCAAGTAAAATTCCCATTATTATTATAATATTGCCATTTTCTTATAAAATTGTGACTTTTGTCGCGTAAAATGATGATTCTTCATGAAATTCCCAACATTTTAAGTTTTTCTTGTAAAATTGTGGCTATTGTTGAGTAAAATTCCAACTTTCATCATAATATTGCACAAATGTTCACTTTTTCCTGTAAAATTTTTACTGGCGTTGAGTAAAATGAGGACTTTTGTTATAATACTGCCAACATTCTAGGTTTTTCTTGTAAAATTCCAACTCATTTTTCACAACAAACTTTTTCTAATTTGCATAGTATGTATATATTATTCATGTTGTAAATACACTTCTGCATATATCTAGAAAGGCTGCTCCTAAACAGGGTAACACATACAATAATGTGTGTGTGTGTGTGTGTGTGTGTGTGTGTGTGTGTGTGTGTGTGTGTGTGTGTGTGTTCCTGTATTTCTATCCTTCCTGAGACATGAAGAAGGAAAAGTATCTTCCACATGAGGAGGTGTGAACAAGTGATGACATAAATCATGATCCCAATATGGAGAACAATTGCATCTCATAAAGAATGTCTCATTCTGCACCCCTGGTGATGAAATATATCAACATTAGTGTGGTCACACAAAAAATGACTGTAAACATATGAAATAACAAGTGTGTGTAAAAGTTTGAAGTGCTCCCCCTCTGGTCAACATATGAAATAACAAGTGTGTGTAAGAAATTTGTCAGGCTACCTCTCTGGTCAACATATGAAATAACAAGTGTGTGTGTAAGAAATTAAAATTCACCCCCTTGGGCCAAAATTGATAAAACAAACAAAAAAAATGTTTATAAAGACATACTGTAGTAACCTGAAGTAAATAATGAAGATTAAAAAACCATTACAAACTAAAAATTAAATACAAAATTATTTTGGATGTAAAATTATTAGTTTTTAACGAAAAATGGGGACATTTGTCATATAAAATTCTGACTTTTATCACAATATTGCAGATTTTTTTTGTTGTCCTTGTAAAATAGTGACATTTTTTGAGTAAAATTATGACTTTTGTCATCATTTTTCCAAGTAAAATTCCCATTATTATTATAATATTGCCATTTTCTTATAAAATTGTGACTTTTGTCACGTAAAATGACGACTCTTATTAAAATTCCCTAAATTTTAAGTTTTTCTTGTAAAATTGTGGCTGTTGTTGAGTAAAATTCCAACTTTCATCATAATATTGCACAAATGTTCACTTTTTCAAGTAAAATGTTTACTGGCGTTGAGGTAAATGAGGACTTTTGTTATAATACTGCCAACATTCTAAGTTTTTCTTGTAAAATTCCAACTCATTTTTCACAACAAGCTTTTTCAAATTTGCATAGTATGTATATATTATTCATGTTGTAAATACACTTCTGCATATATCTAGAAAGGCTGCTTCTAAACAGTGTGTGTGTGTGTGTGTGTGTGTGTGTGTGTGTTCCTGTATTTCTATCCTTCCTGAGACATGAAGAAGGAAAAGTATCTTCCACATGAGGAGGTGTGAACAAGTGATGACATAAATCATGATCCCAATATGGAGAACAATTGCATCTCATAAAGAATGTCTCATTCTGCACCCCTGGTGATGAAATATATCAACATTAGTGTGGTCACACAAAAAATGACTGTAAACATATGAAATAACAAGTGTGTGTAAAAGTATGAAGTGCTCCCCCTCTGGTCAACATATGAAATAACAAGTGTGTGTAAGAAATTTGTAGGGCTACCTCTCTGGTCAACATATGAAATAACAAGTGTGTGTGTAAGAAATTAAAATTCACCCCCTTGGGCCAAAATTAATAAAACAAACAAAAAAAATGTTTATAAAGACATACTGTTGTAACCTGAAGTAAATAATGAAGATTAAAAAACCATTACAAACTAAAAATTAAATACAAAATTATTTTGGATGTAAAATTAATAGTTTTTAATGAAAAATGGGGACATTTGTCATCTAAAATTCTGACTTCTATCACAATATTGCAGATTTTTTTGTTGTCCTTGTAAAATAGTGACATTTTTTGGGTAAAATTATGACTTTTGTCATCATTTTTCCAAGTAAAATTCCCATTATTCTTATAATATTGCCATTTTCTTATAAAATTGTGACTTTTGTCGCGTAAAATGACGATTCTTCATAAAATTCCCTAAATTTTAAGTTTTTCTTGTAAAATTGTGGCTGTTGTTGAGTAAAATTCCAATTTTTATCATAATATTGCACAAATGTTCACATTTTTCTGTAAAATTTTGTCTTGCGTTGAGTTAAATGAGGACTTTTGTGATAATACTGCCAACACTCTAATTTTTTCTTGTAAAATTCCAACTCATTTTTCACAAAAAGCTTTTTCATATTTGCATAGTATGTATATATTATTCATGTTGTAAATACACTTCTGCATATATCTAGAAAGGCTGCTCCTAAACAGGGTAACACATACAATGATGTGTGTGCGTGTGTGTGTGTGTTGACATTATTTGTGTATTGATTTTTGTCGTTGCTTTATAGTCTCCGGTCTTCACCCGGACCCCGACCATGTACCTGGACTTTGTGCTGCAGGCAGGAGCCCAGCACCAGCAGCCAGTCCCTGCAGGTGAGTGAGCAGAGGCTCCATTCTTAAACACCTGGAAATAAAAACTATGGCTAAGCTGCACAGTGGAAGTAAGTAAGTAGTAAGTACACAGGAAACACATGTACTTACTTCTAGAAGCATACACCTGCACCTGCCTGCAGATAGTTGTACTCAATCTAATCAACAGGCTCCTAATTCTACCCAGTAGTAGTAGAAAGTACACAAGAACACATGTACTTACTAATGATACCCAGTAAAAGTAGTGAGTACACAGGACCACATGTGTACTTAGTATTTCTACCCAGTATTTAATACTCCTTCCATCAGGGGTGTCCAAACTTTTTCCACTGAGGGCCGCACACAGAAATATTAAGGCATACAGGAGCCATTTTTATATTTTTCATTTTCAAACCATAACAAAATATATGGATTATTTTTTTTTACCTTTAGGACTCCCGGGGGCCATAAAGGGTCTAAGTCACTTAAATGTTAAAAACAAGTCAAATTATTATTTGTTTTTTAATTATTTAACGCTTACAGTAAATCTCTACAATATATAAACTTCGGGTTGATATTATGCATTTTTTGTCAAAGACAACTTTGTTGTTTTATAATAATAAAACTGAAATATGCTTCAGTATTTCCCCCACTGCCCAAAACATTCAGAGAGCAATGTTTGATGTGAAGTAATTACAGCCTTAAAAATATCAATAATGCAGGACACCATTGATTTTAATTCATTAATCTTTTTGAATAATCTCAGTGAAAAGATAAATAAAATCTTATTAAATATATTTGGTGTTCAAAAGGTGTCTCACTCATAAAGTGAAACATTTTTATTAGTTTTTTTTTAACTTAAGTTACAAGATCAACTTCAGATATATCTGTCGATTTTGCGTTTGAACTTTTATTTTGTTGGTTTTTTATGCTCTTTTGTCAAAGAAAAGAATGTTTTGTATGGCAACCACACAATATATGCAATATTTTCCACATTAAACATTTTAAAGTGAAATATTGGAAATAATTGGAGCCTTGAATAGGTCAATAATTCATTATTAGTGTTGGATAGATTTATTTTATTTGGCACAATCGCAAAAAAAAAAAAGACCAACTTTTTCCAGTTAGATTTAACCTAATTTCACTTTTTTTTTTTTTTTTTGCAATAGCATTTCCAAAAAGTGTGGCGGGCCGGTAAACAAATAGCTGCGGGCCACAAATGGCCCCCGGTCCGCACTTTGGACACCTCTGCCTTACGTACTACTTCTACTTGTTGGGAGCAGTGACTACAGTAAATACTTTGAGGTACATAAGTAGTAAGTAGACATGTGTACTTACTACTAGAAGCATAGACCTGCACCTGCCTGCAGATAGTTAACTTTCACCAGCTAGTTAGCTTCTAGTAGTGTTGATGTGACCCAGCAGATTATCATGTGACAAATGTAGATATTTATTGATGTTGTATGCAGGACAATAATCATAACTTCCTGTTGGATATAAATATTGACTAATTGTGTGTGTGTTGCAGGATGGACCGCCTTCATTTACACTTTATCAGGATCACTTCATGTCGGTGAGTTCCCACTTTCACAGACAACATGGATTTATTGCACTTATGAAGTATCATCTTCATAAGTATTTTCCTGTCATTATTGAAGTACAATATGGATTTATGAAGTATAATCTTTATAAGTATTTTCCTGTTATTATTGCACTACAATATGAAATTATAATGTTCATAAGGATTTTCCTGTGATGTATGTGGTAAATAAATGATAAATGGGTTGTACTTGTATAGAACTTTTCTACCTTTGAGGTACTCAGAGCGCTTTTGACACTATTTCCACATTCACACACACATTCACACACTGATGGAGGGAGCTGCCATGCAAGGCGCTAACTAGCACCCATCAGGAGCAAGGGTGAAGTAGGTGATGATTTTTTCACATCTAGTGTGTGTTCAAAATATAAAATAGTGTGTACTATTAGTGTGTACAAGTGTAAAATAGTGTGTGCTATTAGTGTGTACAAGTGTAAAATAGTGTGTACTATTAGTGTGTACAAAGTATAAAATAGTGTGTACTATTAGTGTGTACAAAGTATAAAATTGTGTGTACTATTAGTGTGTACAAAGTATAAATCAGTATGTACTATTAGTGTGTAAAAAGTATAAAATACGGTGTTCAAGTATAAAATATTGTGTACTATTAGTGTGTACAAAGTACAAAATAGTGTGTTAAGTATAATATAGTGTGTACTATTAGTGTGTACAAGTGTAAAATAGTATGTACTATTAGTGTGTACAAAGTATAAAATAGTGTGTACTATTAGTGTGTACAAAGTATAAAATTGTGTGTACTATTAGTGTGTACAAAGTATAAATCAGTATGTACTATTAGTGTGTAAAAAGTATAAAATACGGTGTTCAAGTATAAAATATTGTGTACTATTAGTGTGTACAAAGTACAAAATAGTGTGTTAAGTATAATATAGTGTGTACTATTAGTGTGTATCAATCAATCAATCAATGTTTACTTATATAGCCCTAAATCACTAGTGTCTCAAAGGGCTGCACAAACCACCACGACATCCTCGGTAGGCCCACATAAGGGCAAGGAAAATTGTGTGTACTATTATTGTGTACAAAGTATAAAATAGTGTGTATTATTAGTGTGTACTGGCTTAGAATAGTGTGTACAATTAGTGTGTACAAAGTATTAAATAGTGTGTACTTATAGTGTGGACAAAGTATAAAATAGGGTGCACTATTAGTGTGTACAAAGTACAAAATAGTGTGTTGGAGTATAATATAGTGTGTACTATTAATGTGTACAAAGTACAAAATAGTGTGTTCAAGTATAAAGTAGTGTGTACTGTTAGTGTGTACTGGTATAAAAATAGTGTGTACTACTAGTGTGTACAAATAACAAAATAGTGTGTTCAACTATAAAATATTGTGTACTATTAGTGTATACAAAGTACAAAAAAGTGTGTTGAAGTATAATATAGTGTGTACTATTAGTGTGTACAAAGTATAAAATAGTGTGTGCTATTAGTGTGTACTGGTTTAAAAATAGTGTGCACTATTAGTGTGTACAAAGTATAAAATTGTGTGTACTATTAGTGTGTACAAAGTATAAAATAGTGTGTACTATTAGTGTGTACAAAGTATTAAATAGTGTGTACTATTAGTGTGTACAAAGTATAAAATTGTGTGTACTATTAGTGTGTACGAAGTATAAAATAGTGTGCACTATTAGTGTGTACAAAGTATAAAATTGTGTGTACTATTAGTGTGTACAAAGTATAAAATAGTGTGTACTATTAGTGTGTACAAAGTATAAAATAGTGTGTACTATTAGTGTGTACAAAGTATTAAATAGTGTGTACTATTAGTGTGTACAAAGTACAAAATAGTGTGTTCAAGTGTAAAATAGTGTGTACTATTAGTGTGTAGAAAGTACAAAATAGTGTGTACTGTTAGTTTGTCCAAAGTATAAAATAGTGTGTACTTTAATAACGTATCGAAACTGAAAGTTAACTTGACTTCTGAGGCGTTTTTATGCGATAAAAAAGTCTGTCCATTTTTCAGTAAAAAACTGACATGTGAATTTTACAGTAAAATAAAGTTTACAGTTCTGCACTGTAAAAACAACAATGAGAGATTTTACACTATTAAAACATCAGCTCAGTGGACAACATTTTATGATACAAACAATTTAATTTGAGTAATTATTTTCTTAAATGTATTTGTTTTTTTTATTATTTTTTTTTAATTCTGGCTACTGAGCTGCCAGTTTTGTAAAAAAAACAAAACCTCACAATGTCATTTTACAGTCCTCCTACTGTGACTCTGGATCAACATTGGCAATGAAAAATTAGTTCCAACCGCAATAACACTCCCCTTCTCTCTTCATGTGTTTGTCACAAGTTGAATATCTCATTGATTGATCAAATCTTGGACTAATAGCTAATAATAAAACAACAAGAAACAAACTTTACTCTTCAGGCTGCGTGGCTTTGAGGTCCAGGTTCTTATTTTGTACGTGACAAAGCTGCAAGTTGAAAAAAAAACACGGAAACTTTGAAGCTTAAATTGAAAAGTTTCAGTTATCAGAGACTGAAAGACAAAGTAAACATGGTTTTATTTCCCTCCCTTCACTTCCTGTAAAGACTGGACTCCCACAGATTGTTGACATTGACTAAAAACATGCTGCAGTGTTGTTGCAGCTGGAAGCAAAGAACAGCTTCCTGCTCAGTGAGAGGAAATACTTCTTACACACAAAACTTCTGCAGCAAATCTGCTTCTTAGTTCCCAAAAGGAGGTCATCTCCTCGCACAAAATGTTCTTTTAGTGACCAACAAAGCAAGTAAAGTTGCTCTCACGTCTTCTGATGACAAAACACATTTCACTTCAGAGACTTGGACACGCCCACTTCACTCTGTGTACTGTAGTAAGATGATTGGTTGAGAGATTTGGACACGCCCACTTCACTCTGTGTACTGTAGTTAGATGATTGGTTCAGAGAGTTGGACACGCCCACTTCACTCTGTGTACTGTAGTTGGATGATTGGTTCAGAGAGTTGGACACGCCCACTTCACTCTGTGTACTGTAGTTAGATGATTGGTTCAGAGAGTTGGACACGCCCACTTCACTCTGTGTACTGTAGTTAGATGATTGGTTCAGAGACTTGGACACGCCCACTTCACTCTGTGTACTGTCGTTAGATGATTGGTTCAGAGAGTTGGACACGCCCACTTCACTCTGTGTACTGTAGTTAGATGATTGGTTCAGAGACTTGGACACGCCCACTTCACTCTGTGTACTGTAGTTAGATGATTGGTTCAGAGACTTGGACACGCCCACTTCACTCTGTGTACTGTAGTTAGATGATTGGTTCAGAGACTTGGACACGCCCACTTCACTCTGTGTACTGTAGTTAGATGATTGGTTCAGAGAGTTGGACACGCCCACTTCACTCTGTGTACTGTAGTTAGATGATTGGTTCAGAGACTTGGACACGCCCACTTCACCCTGTGTATTGTAGTTAGATGATTGGTTCAGAGACTTGGACACGCCCACTTCACTCTGTGTACTGTCGTTAGATGATTGGTTCAGAGACTTGGACACGCCCACTTCACTCTGTGTACTGTAGTTAGATGATTGGTTCAGAGACTTGGACACGCCCACTTCACCCTGTGTATTGTAGTTAGATGATTGGTTCAGAGACTTGGACACGCCCACTTCACTCTGTGTACTGTCGTTAGATGATTGGTTCAGAGACTTGGACACGCCCACTTCACTCTGTGTACTGTAGTTAGATGATTGGTTCAGAGACTTGGACACGCCCACTTCACCCTGTGTATTGTAGTTAGATGATTGGTTCAGAGACTTGGACACGCCCACTTCACTCTGTGTACTGTCGTTAGATGATTGGTTCAGAGACTTGGACACGCCCACTTCACTCTGTGTACTGTAGTTAGATGATTGGTTTCTTTCCAGGCCCAGTTGAGTCGCAGCAGGAAGTAGGAGCTCATCACACACTTTTGTTTGGAGATGGAGACTGTGTCTTAACACACAACAAGGTGAAAATACATACTTGTGTGTGTGTGTGTCTGTGTGTGTGTGTTTGTGTGTGTGTGTATGTGTGTGTGTGTGTGTGTCTTGCAGTTTGTTTACTTGTTTGTGATATCATGTGTGACACAAGCAGTCCTGCAGAGTGTTTACTTGTGTGTGATATCATGTACGATACAAGCAGTCCTGCAGAGTGTTTACTTGTGTGTGATATCATGTACGATACAAGCAGTCCTGCAGAGTGTTTACTTGTGTGTGATATCATGTGCGATACAAGCAGTCCTGCAGAGTGTTTACTTGTGTGTGATATCATGTGCGATACAAGCAGTCCTGCAGAGTGTTCACTTGTGTGTGATATCATGTGCGATACAAGCAGTCCTGCAGAGTGTTTACTTGTGTGTGATATCATGTGCGATACAAGCAGTCCTGCAGAGTGTTTACTTGTGTGTGATATCATGTGCGATACAAGCAGTCCTGCAGAGCATTTACTTGTGTGTGATATCATGTGCGATACAAGCAGTCCTGCAGAGTGTTTACTTGTGTGTGATTTCATATGGGACACAAGCAGTCTTGCAGTTTGTTTACTTGTGTGCGATATCATGTGCGACACAAGCAGTTCTGCGGAGTGTTTACTCGTCCGTGATATCATATGGGACACAAGCAGTCCTGCAGTTTGTTTACTTCTGTGTGATATCATGTGCGACACAAGCAGTCCTGCAGAGTATTTACTTGTGTGGGATATCATGTGTGACACAAGCAGTCCTGCAGAGCATTTACTTGTGTGTGATGTCATGTCCGACACAAGCCGTTCCGCAGCGTGTTTACTTGTGTGCGATATCATATGGGACCCAAGCATTCCTGCAGTTTGTTTACTTGTGTGTGATACCATGTGCGACACAAGCAGTCCTGCAGAGTGTTTACTTGTGTGTGATATAATGTGCGACACAAGCAGTCCTGCAGTGTTTACTTGTGTGTGATGTCATGTCCGACACAAGCCGTTCCGCAGCGTGTTTACTTGTGTGCGATATCATATGGGACCCAAGCATTCCTGCAGTTTGTTTACTTGTGTGTGATACCATGTGCGACACAAGCAGTCCTGCAGAGTGTTTACTTGTGTGTGATATAATGTGCGACACAAGCAGTCCTGCAGTGTTTACTTGTGTGTGATGTCATGTCCGACACAAGCCGTTCCGCAGCGTGTTTACTTGTGTGCGATATCATATGGGACCCAAGCATTCCTGCAGTTTGTTTACTTGTGTGTGATACCATGTGCGACACAAGCAGTCCTGCAGAGTGTTTACTTGTGTGTGATATAATGTGCGACACAAGCAGTCCTGCAGTGTTTACTTGTGTGTGATATCATGTGCGATACAAGCAGTCCTGCAGAGTTTTCACTTGTGTGTGATATCACGTGTGATACAAGCAGTCCTGCGCGGTGTTTACTTGTGTGTGATATCATGTGTGATACAAGCAGTTCTGCGCAGTGTTTACTTGTGTGCGATATCATGTGCGATACAAGCAGTCCTGCAGAGTGTTTACTTGTGAGAGATATCCATCCATCCATCCATTTCCTACCGCTTGTGAGTGATATCCTGTGTGACACAAGTGTTTTCTGTCATGTGAGATACAATGATTCCTGCAGTGTTTACTTGTGTGTAATATCATGTGCGATACAAGCGTTAATATAGCGTGTGATATCATGTGTGTTACAAGCAGTCCTGCAGAGTGTTTACTTGTGTGCGATATCATGTGCGATACAAGCAGTCCTGCAGAGTTTTATTTGTGTGCGATATCATGTGCGATACAAGCAGTCCTGCAGAGTGTTTACTTGTGTGCGATATCATGTGTGACACAAGCAGTCCTGCAGAGTGTTTACTTGTGTGTGATATCATGTGCGATACAAGCAGTCCTGCAGAATGTTTACTTGTGTGCGATATCATGTCCAACACAAGCAGTCCTGCAGAGTGTTTACTTGTGTGCGATATCATGTGTGACACAAGCAGTCCTGCAGTGTTTACTTGTGTGCGATATCATGTGCGATACAAGCAGACCTGCAGAGTATTTACTTGTGTGCGATATCATGTGCGACACAAGCAGTCCTGCAGTGTTTACTTGTGTGCGATATCATGTGTGATACAAGCAGACCTGCAGAGTATTTACTTGTGTGTGATATCATGTGCGATACAAGCAGTCCTGCAGAATGTTTACTTGTGTGCGATATCATGTCCAACACAAGCAGTCCTGCAGAGTGTTTACTTGTGTGCGATATCATGTGTGACACAAGCAGTCCTGCAGTGTTTACTTGTGTGCGATATCATGTGCGATACAAGCAGACCTGCAGAGTATTTACTTGTGTGCGATATCATGTGCGACACAAGCAGTCCTGCAGTGTTTACTTGTGTGTGATATCATGTGTGATACAAGCAGACCTGCAGAGTATTTACTTGTGTGTGATATCATGTGCGTTACAAGCAGTCCTGCATAGTGTTTACTTATGTGTGATATCATATGCGACACAAGCAGTCTTGCAGTTTGTTTACCTGTGTGTGATATCATGTGCGACACAAGCAGTCCTGCAGCGTGTTTACTTGTGTGTGATATCATGTGCGACACAAGCAGTCCTGCAGAGTGTTTACTTGTGTGGGATATCATGTGAGATACAATGATTCCTGCAGTGTTTACTTGTGTGTAATATCATGTGCGATACAAGCGTTAATATAGCGTGTTTACTTTTGTGTGATATCATGTGCGATACAAGCAGTCCTGCAGAGTGTTTACTTGTGTGTGATATCATGTGCAACACAAGAAGTCCCGCAGAGTGTTTACTTGTGTGTGATATCATATGGGACACAAGCAGTCTTGCAGTTTGTTTACTTATGTGGGATATCATGTGCGACACAAGCAGTTCTGCGTAGTGTTTACTCGTCTGTGATATCATGTGCGACACAAGCAGTCCTGCAGATTGTTTACTTGTGTGTGATATCATGTGCGACACAAGCAGTTCTGCGGAGTGTTTACTCGTCTGTGATATCATATGGGACACAAGCAGTCTTGCAGTTTGTTTACTTGTGTATGATATCATGTGCGACACAAGCAGTCCTGCAGAGCGTTTACTTGTGTGCGATATCATGTGCGATACAAGCAGTCCTGCAGAGTGCATCTCTCCAGGTCAGGGAGTTAGTTCACAGACTCTGCTGTCACACACGTTACAGACTTGTCTTTTCTCCTCAGGGGTCTGAGGTGTCACGGTTTGTTCTGGTGGCAGGAGAACCCATAGGAGAACCGGTGGTCCAGCACGGTGAGTCCTGACATCTTCTTGTGAGACCAGAGGTGACATCATCTTCTCCAGAGGCGAGTGGAAAATGTCAAGTGTGTGTTTGCACTTCAGGGCCGTTTGTGATGAGCTCGCAGGAAGAGATCCTGCAGGCTCTCAGAGATTACAGAACGTCCTCTAATGGTTTCCAGCGTGCTCTCAACTGGACATCTAGCATCTCACACTCCTCATAGCACACACATGAGATATCACGACTCACACACACTTGTATCATTTTGTGGTGAATGTTAGAAGAGGTTTGACCAAGTGAAAGTAGTCCAACAGACAACAATGCTAACCATGAAAAACATATTTATAACTGTTTGGAATGAACTTATGCTGTCTTTAAGTTGAAGTGGAGTGGTTATTGGGTTTTCTTGTGTGACACTGAGTCACCACAATCATTTATGAAGTCAAGCTAGTAAGATGAATGATGCGGACACGTTTGTTACTGAGCACTTTACACTTTGTGTGTGCACGTAATATGTGACTATAAAGATTTTAAACTTGTTTATATTGACTAATGTTTCATAGTTCAATGATTATGATCTATGTCTAGCTTGTGTGCTAGTGTGTGCTTAGCTGTTGTGTAGCTGCTCGCTCCCATAGCCTAGCATGTTGACCTTTTGGGAATCACTTTAGTAAAATAGAATAAATGCTGTGTTTATTGGACAACATTTACATATTGAAGTTTTAAAAAAAATATGGTTTCATTTTAACAAGAGTACATCATTTTGTTTCCTCATTAAATGATTACAATTCATTCCCACAATTCAACATTTTTAATTTCATTGTTTTATTTGATTAATTCAACAATAACTATCTCTTAGAAGTAGTGTTATCACTGGAGGATGAGAATGAGTTAAACATGCCACACTACACACCATAGGAGGACATGCTAACTGCTAAACTACTGCTTTTGAATGTGTGAACACAAATATCGACAGTAATGATACCAAATATAGTATCAGTGTATGGATGATATTTTTTATTTTCACAAAATCGTCTTGGGTATTGGGTCAATACCCAAAATTCGTTGTACCCGCCAAAACGTATTTAAGTATCAAACATGTGCTCATTACATTTGAACAGAAGCGTGGATAAACATGTTAAAACAGGAAGTAGACATGTATTAACATGTTAAAAAAGGAAGTAGACACATATTAACATGTTAAAACAGGAAGTCGACAAATGTAAACATGTTAAAACAGGAAGTCGACAAATATGAACATGTTAAAACAGGAAGTAAACATGTTAAAACAGGAAGTCGACAAATATAAATTGTTAAAACAGGAAGTAGACAAGTATAAACATGTTAAAACAGGAAGTAGACAAAAATAAACATGTTAAAAACAGGAAGTAGACAAGTATAAACATGTTAGAACAGGAAGTAAACAAATATAAACATGTTAAAACAGGAAGTAAACAAATATAAACATTTTAAATCAAGAAGTAGACAAATATAAACATGTTAAAGAGCAATTAAATAAATATGAATATATTAAAACAGGAAGTAGACAAAAATAAACATGTTGAAACAGGAAGTAGACAAATATAAACATGTTTAAACAGGAAGTAGATAAATATAAACATGTTAAAACAGGAAGTAAACAAATATAAACATTTTAAATCAAGAAGTAGACAAATGTAAACATGTTAAAGAGCAATTAAATAAATATGAATGTATTAAAACAGGAAGTAGACAAAAATAAACATGTTAAAACAGGAAGTAGACAAGTATAAACATGTTAGAACAGGAAGTAAACAAAAATAAACATGTTAAAACAGGAAGTAAACAAATATAAACATTTTAAATCAAGAAGTAGACAAATGTAAACATGTTAAAGAGCAATTAAATAAATATGAATATATTAAAAGAGGAAGTAGACAAAAATAAACATGTTAAAACAGGAAGTAGACAAATATAAACATGTTAAAACAGGAAGTAGATAAATATAAATATTTTAAAACAGTAAGTAGACACATAAACATGTTAAAACAGGAAGTAAACATGTTAAAACAGGAAGTTGACAACTATAAACATGTTAAAACAGGAAGTAGACAAATATATATATGTTAAAACAGTAAGTAGACAAATATAAACATGTTAGAACAGGAAGTAGACAAATATAAATATTTTAAAACAGGAAGCAGAAAAATATTAACATGTTAAAACAGCAAGTAAACAAATTTGAAGATATTAAAACAGTAAATAGAAAAATATAGACATGTTAAAACAGGAAGCAGATAAATATAAATATTTAAAAACAGTAAGTAGACAAATATTAACATGTTAAAACAGGATGAAAACAAATATTAACACGTTAAAACAGGAAGGGAAAATTTTGAAGATGTTAAAACAGAAACTAAACAAATACTAACATTTTAAAACAGAAAGTGAGCAAATATAAACGTGTTAAAACAGGCAGTAGACACATATAAACATGTTAAAGCCGGAAGTAAACATGTTAAAACAGGAAGTAGACAAATATTAAGATGTTAAACAGCAAGTAAACAAATATAAACATGTTAAAACAGGAAGTAGACAAATATAAATATTTTAAAACAGGAAGTAGACAAATATTAAGATGTTAAACAGCAAGTAAACAAATATGAACATGTTAAAACAGGAAGTAGACAAATATAAATATTTTAAAACAGGAAGCAGAAAAATATTAACATGTTAAAACAGCAAGTAAACAAATTTGAAGATATTAAAACAGGATGTAAACAAATATGAACATGTTAAAACAGAAATTGAACGATATAAACATGTAAAAACAGGAAGTAAACAAATATTAACGTGTCAAAACAGGAATTGGACACATGTTAATGTGTCAAAACATGAAGTAGACACATATAAAAATGTTCAAACAGGAAGTAAACATGTTAAAACAGGAAATTGAATGATATAAACATGTTAAAACAGGAAATTGAATGATATAAACATGTAAAAACAGGAAGTAAACAAATATTAACGTGTCAAAACAGGAAGTAGACACATGTTAATGTCTCAAAACATGAAGTAGACACATATTAAAATGTTCAAACGGGAAGTAAACATGTTAAAACAGGAAATTGAATGATATAAACATGTTAAAACAGCAAGTAAACAAATTTGAAGATATTAAAACAGGATGTAAACAAATATTAACATGTTAAAACAGAAATTGAACGATATAAACATGTAAAAACAGGAAGTAAACATATATTAACGTGTCAAAACAGGAAGTGGACACATGTTAATGTGTCAAAACATGAAGTAGACACATATAAAAATGTTCAAACAGGAAGTAAACATGTTAAAACAGGAAATTGAATGATATAAACATGTTAAAACAGGAAATTGAATGATATAAGCATGTAAAAACAGCGAGTAAACAAATATTAACGTGTCAAAACAGGAAGTAGACACATGTTAATGTGTCAAAACATGAAGTAGACACATATTAAAATGTTCAAACAGGAAGTAAACATGTTAAAACAGGAAATTGAATGATATAAACATGTTAAAACAGGAAATTTAATGATATAAACATGTAAAAACAGGAAGTAAACAAATATTAACATGTTGAAACAGGAAGTAGACAAAGTCAACTAAGTTATCAACTGTCTGGAATGTAATTATGCTGTCTTAAAGTTGGAGTGGAGTGGTTATTGTTTTTTTGTGACACCAAGTCACTGCAAGAAATCATGAAGTTAAGCATGTAAGTATTAGGTTGAAAGATGCGGACACGTTTGTTCCGGGTTACTTTATAATACTGCCTTGGAGACTTTGGACGTGTAAGTAATATGTAACTATAATGATTTAATACTTGTTTTTATTGACCCATGTTTCATTGTTCAATGATTATTTATGACACATGTCTAGCTTGTGTGCTAGTGCCTGCTTAGCTGTTGTGTTGACTTATTATTGTAGCAATATTATTAACATTCATGATTTTTTTTAATGATTTCTGATCGTTTGTGGGGGCGCCAGAGGGACTTTTGTTTGTGGACTTTGGTCAAGGCTGGAACCAATTATTCATATTTGCTTAAATTGTTTCTTATGGAGACATTTGCTTTACTATACAAACTTTTCCATTTACAAACCCTTGTAAAAAAAAGATCCAATTGAGTCTGTAAATGTGGGTGTGTCCAAAGGGGCGTGGTCCCTGGGTGTACCTAATGAAGTGTCTGGAGTGTGTGTGTACTTCCTGTGTGATGTTTCTTCCTCCCAAGTCCTGGCTTGCAACACAAGTCTGGATCACATTTAAAACATGTGTTAGTCATCAACACACACACACACACACACACACACACATACACGCACGCAGCTGCGCAGGGTTAGTGCAGCACTTCCTATCATCTGCTTGAGAGAGTCCGCCGTGTGAGGACCAGGATGAAGATGAGTCTTAGTTGCCGCTTAGTGACTCTGCTGGTGGAGCTCAGCTGGATCCAGGTGTGCCTGCAGAGAGAAACAGGAAGTAAGGTGAGTGACCTTTGCGCGGGCAAAGTTGACGACCAGAGGGTGTTCCTAATGTAGTGGACTTAACTCTGACACACTTTGGGCCTGATGCACTAAAAGTTAGCGTGTACTAAAACAGGTGCAGGCTTGGTAGCGCGCGCGGAGATGAGGGACTAAACTTGTGAGCAGAGGACTGTGTTTGTCAGGTGTGTCTGTCTTCATGAATATGTAAATATATGTAAATATATCAGTATTTAGCACACAAACGTGTTCACATGTGAATAGTAATTATTATTCATACTGATTCAAACTCAGTTCATAGCCTCAAAAAAGGAAAAAATACATATTTATGTATGTGTATGTATATATGTACATGTATATATGTATGTTTATATGTACATGTATATATGTATGTTTATATGTACATGTATATATGTATGTTATATGTACATGTATATATGTATGTTTGCATGTACATGTATGGATGTATGTTTATATGTACATGTTTATATGTATGTTTATATGTACATGTTTATCTGTATGTTTGTATGTACATGTATGGCTGTATGTTTATATGTACATGTATATATGTTTGTTTATATGTATGTTTATATGTA